>NC_064875.1:32918438-33018438 GCF_943734745.1 Anopheles darlingi | reverse complement strand
GATTACCAATAGAATAGATTAGCTAGTCAATAGCTTTTTGCAATCAGATTAGCTCTCCTCTTTGTTAAAAAAAAAAGGCCAAATGCTCACATAATCAAGACACTCACAACACTGTTTTGAAGTCTGTACGTAAGATAAGAGAGTTTCACTTTGAAACTTTTCCAGTTTTTACCAATACTTTCTATCGGAATAGACAAATAGTAAAAATTAATAATTACACTGACAATAAGAACCAGAAAACAAAAGATGGAATTAATTCACAACACAAAAAATTGAGTAATGTACGAGAAACTACTATGTAATGGCAACATTAAAGTAAAGGCAACCTCAACCTCAACAACCACAACTATGTCATCACGGAGCACGAAGTTAAATTCGGAAGAATCGTTCCATTCGACCCAACATCACAGAACACGTGGGACCTATTTCAACTACAAACCACCTCAGAAGAGAACGCTCATCCGAACCAATGAAACAGCGAGTAGAATTTCAACTATCAACGAGGAGGTATCGGCCACGATTCATCTAGACTCAAGGTGTGTATATTGTAGATTTCGTAGTTACGACCATTTTGAATATACATTTATTTACTATTTTTCATGAAATTAACTGTTATTTTGTATATTTACTTTTCATTCATTTTCACAGAATTACCAGAAAAAGAAAAGGAGATCTCTTTCTTCGAGAATGATTCTGCGTGTTTGATAATCAGTGTTTCATCATCTTCACGAAGTTCTCTCAATTATGCCAGAGTATCGACGCGAACCAGCTTCTTCAATGGGAACTTGCAGGACAAAGAAACTATACATTCTATAAATAATATAAGCAAATACGTGGACTGAGAAATATTAGGGTAGTAGTATAGGGCTTAGAATGAATAGCATTTGTGACGTTATTATTAAACTAAATCTCACGTTGAACACTTCAATGATCCACCACAACCTTTACGAAATGAAAACCATGCGGCGCTGTCATCATCTACAAAATAATACAAAAGGATTCAATGAAATATAGAATCACCAGAAGACAACCATCTACGACAACATCATCAGAAGCTCTCCAACAACGTTGCTGCAATCTGAAATGCGACTCAACATCAGCCATCGGTTAGTAACTACTGTGGAGCAATATTGTACCTGACGTTTGGACTACATCGGCATATATCTGGAGAACATAACTTAAAGCACAGCTTCAAGCAAGTACAATGCAGCTTTGGCATCGAAAAGAAAAATATTCAACATTACAACCAATCCTGCGCCATAAAAACGATCAACCAGAAGTAAACACATCACAGCGAAAGTACATCTAACCGTCATCTAAGTACATCAACCGTACAAGGTCATCTAACCGTATACTGAATAAGCATATTAAAACTTCAGCTAAGCAGTACAGAGTGAAGTGCAATTGTTAATAATAATCGAAATGATTGATCGCAAGAATTCGCTTTAAAATTCACACCAGCTACTGTGGAGAATTAGATGGGGAATGAACTTTCGTTTGTTATCTTGGCGCTATAGTATCCGGACTTATGTCTCCAACGGTGCACAATTATCACTAAACTACGCTTTGAGCAAAAGCAATATTTCGTTATGTGAGAACATTAAACATCATGCAACGGATATATTGCGCAACACTATAGAACGAATATGATTGGATGGGAGCGTAAACGACACAATAGATGTATCAACTTAACTTGTCTGTGGAAGATGTAGAGATGTGCTGGTTTCCTTGGTTTTCGCTGCAAAGATTGGAGGTGGTGTCATTGAGGTTGATTAACGCTGATGATGCGGTTTAATATGGATTTCGGAAAACCAAAAATTTGGGAAAATCTATAGAATTTTGGTAAAGCTAGAAAATGTACATTGTTTATCACAAAAGAAACAACAATTGCTAGGATAACTTTACAAATGTATCAGAATGGTTGCAGCGGAGAAACTGAATTGAACAGTTAACGAATAGGTAAACTAAGAAAAAGATTGACGAAACGCAATATACACGATCTGTAGCTGAGAGAACTGAAATGCCAATAGGAAGAACGAATGAGGGGAATTGATTAGCAGAGGATGAATGAATTGGAGGTTTATTCAGGTATCGCAAATGTTAGTGATTAGAGTATGCTAGGATAATGCAACACTACGCGGTTGTCAATTTAGGATTATTTTCAGTAAATGATAAAAATGTTCGATTCATTTTCAATCATTTTAATAATTATGCGTACAAATTTCATATACTGGTGTCGAGCGATTGGTTTTACTCTTCTGAAACGGTTGAAAAGATTTTGATGGAATGTAAGTATCGATTTGATGGACCGCTTGGAGAGATTTGAATGGAATCGGTGTAAGTATTATATGGTAGGTATATAATTATACTGGAGCGATTGCCTATAGATTATAACGAACATATCGGCTGCTTTCACGGCCGACAAGGCAGTCGACTGGCGGACACCTGAATAATGTTCCCATAAAGCGCATACTAATAAATATGTTGGCAGTTTTCATACAAACATATGAACTTCATGCTTATGCATAGTCCTCATACTAATTCCATCAAACCTTCTAAAAGCTCTTTGTTAAGAGTCTACACTTGAATTGAAATACAAAATGTTTGACAGAGTTTTAAATTTATGTTTTATTTTGCTTGTTGTTTATTTTTGGGGACATATTTATCGACGTTCATTTAATTCATACCAGCATCGAATCCCCTAGAGGCGGTCGTTATCGACCTACGGGAATAGCCACCGTAGTTTAGAGTTAAATAACAATTACTCGTAAAGCACAGGCAGCTACAAACCAAATTTTTACAACATATTGCTTCGACCTTTCTTCAGGAAACATATCCAGCTATACAATCTCCGTTTGATACAAGTTTGATAGTGATCAAAATATTTACACAATTTGAAGTAACATAGTATTACTTCAACTACGTTAAAGTAGGTACGGTACGGAAAGTATTGTAGGTAGGTATGGTAGGTATGATAGGGTTTATCCTTGCGTCCTGAGATTTGAGTGCTGTTCGAAATATATATATATATTTTTTGTTGGTAACTTACGGGCGGAGCCGTATTTATTAAGATAATAGGGAGAATAAAGTAGGCAGGCATTTCCTCCTGCCCTGGAACCCTTATACCGGGGGGACTCGGTGATTAAACCTAATCTTAAGCCTAGTTAGCAAAAATGCCAGACTAGCTGGCCTGTTGACGGATAAAGGTCGGTGTAGATCGAGTGGAGACGCTTCGGAGGCGACTGTTCGAAATATGGGTGATTAAAAAAAACCGAATCTTATTCATATGGAGTTGAATATGCGTTTGTGTTGCAGTCTTTTCTATGTGTTTGGCCCAGTTTTAAATATGTTACGAGCCACATACGGCTTCTCATCGATGGCTTGGGTCGCTGTTTATAGGAACAGCTTTAACATATGTGAATTCTATTAACCAGGAAAACCGCAATGCTTCATATTAAACGTCTGTATATATGTATACGTAATGCGTATGTAAACGTATTAATCGTATTATTCGTTCAATAATCTATACTGCTATTGGAAAGCTATTAAAGTGTTGAGCTCTCTTAACCCTCGGTTGGGCACCCGGCGTTAACCCCTTCGTTGGGCACCCGGGTACCCGGGTACCCAGCTCATGGGCATTGCATAGTTAAGTGATTGTTCCGCAGGTTTTAATCGGTTTTATGACAAAAATAGTGCACAATAACTAATTTAAGGGTCGTGGCAAAGTGCTTTTGTTTCAAAATCAAAATAATATACTACAATAAAAAACAATAAAAACAAGGAACACAATATCATTGACACCCCTTCATACGGTCATTTTCTACAGAGTGCGTCATATAGCAAGCATTAAAATCCAAAAATGATGGTATTTTTCTGTGATTGTTTTAATGAAATTAATTATTTCTTCGAATAAAACTGTTTTGCATCGTCGAAAGGTTCTTGAACAACCCACACAATTGATAATAGTGATGCTGACCATGGTGACCTAGACAGCAACCTCTTTTGCCATATCATACCATTTGTACAAATTGATGTTGTAGATGTTAAAGCACAAGGATGATGGGTAAAAAACCAATATAAACACCTCAATCGATTCGGTAGGCGATTCTAATTGCATACATTTAGGGGGCGAACATTTCAAAATTTGGCCGTTAAATAACCAGAGGAATGAACAAGACCTTAAACATGAACCTTAAACATGAGATTAAATCAATTTATGGTGCGAAAAACTACCCAAATATTATCTTTCGACAGTGAAAATGTAATGGCATCCCCCTCCCCTCTTCCGTAATAGCACTATTTAACGTTTATAATGTATTTTTTAAAGATATTTAACTGAAAAGGTGTGTATGTTTTTGGGACCATTATTATGTCTAAATCATCTTTTTATCTATCTGGAAGGGACGGGGGAAGGTACAAGCGATGTACTCGTTCCCTACCCACCTCTCCTCCACTTTCCACATGTATTTCTGTGTCCGGCTCATTCTATCGGTTATCTAACGGCAAAATTTTGAAATGGATAACCGCTAAAATTATTAGAATCGGTTGAGGTGTATGTATTGGTTTTTTACCATAATTTACTATTTGGTACAGCTGCATTTTAAGCACTTTACCGCAATTTTAACAAGGTTTTCCTTGAAACAAAGCATGCTTGAAGTTTGAACGAGTACTCGTGGATTCGAGTATATCCGTTTTACACAATAGTTTTTGCACCTTTAAGCGTTGGATTCGAGAGAATTCGTTTTACACAATAGGGCCCTTAATTAATCGACTATTGGCCCATAAATAATTAACTATTTGGTACAGCTGCATTTTGAGCACTTTACCACAATGTTAACAAGGTTTTTCTTGAAACAAAACATTCTTGAAGTTTGAACGAGTACTCGTGGATTCGAGTATATTCGTTTTACACAATAGTTTTGGCACTTTTAAGCGTTGGATTCGAGAGAATTCGTTTTACACAATAGGGCCCTTAATTAATCGACTATTGGCCCATAAATAATTTACTATTTGGTACAGCTGCATTTTAAGCACTTTACCGCAATATTAACAAGGTTTTTCTTGAAACAAAGCATTCTTGAAGTTTGAACGAGTACTCGTGGATTCGAGTATATTCGTTTTACACAATACTATTTGGTAGAGCTGCATTTCAAGCACTTTACCGCAATGTGAACAAGGTTTTTCTTGAAACAAAGCATCCTTGAAGTTTGAACGAGTACTCGTGGATTCGAGTATATTCGTTTTACACAATAGTTTTGGCACATTTAAACGTTGGATTCGAGAGAATTCGTTTTACACAATAGGGCCCTTAATTAATCGACTATTGGCCCATAAATAATTTACTATTTGGTACAGCTGCATTTTAAGCACTTTACCGCAATGTTAACAAGGTTTTTCTTGAAACAAAGCATTCTTGAAGTTTGAACGAGAACTCGTGGATTCGAGTATATTCGTTTTACGCAATAGTTTATGCACTTTTAAGCGTTGAATTCGAGAGAATTCGTTTTACACAATAGGGCCCTTAATTAGTCGACTATTGGCCCAAAAATAATTTACTATTTGGTAGAGCTGCATTTTAAGCACCTTACCGCTATGTTAACAATGTTTTTCTGGAAACAAAGCGTGCTTGAAGTTTGAACGAGTACTCGTGGATTCGAGTATATTCGTTTTACACAATACTATTTGGTAGAGCTGCATTTTAAGCACCTTACCGCAATGTGAACAAGGTTTTTCTTGAAACAAAGCATGCTTGAAGTTTGAACGAGTACTCGTGGATTCGAGTATATTCGTTTTACACAATACTATTTGGTAGAACTGCATTTTCAGCACTTTACCGCAATGTTAACAAGGTTTTTCTTGAAACAAAGCATCCTTGAAGTTTGAACGAGTACTCGTGGATTCGAGTATATTCGTTTTACCCAATAGTTTTGGCACTTTTAAGCGTTGGATTCGAGAGAATTCGTTTTACACAATAGGGCCCTTAATTATTCGACTATTGGCCCATAAATAATTTACTATTTGGTAGAGCTGCATTTCATGCACTTTACCACAATGTTAACAAGGTTTTTCTTGAAACAAAGCATGCTTGAAGTTTGAACGAGTACTCGTGGATTCGAGTATATTCGTTTTACACAATAGGGCCCCTAATTAATCGACTATTGGCCCATATATAACAAACTATTTGGTACAGCTGCATTTTAAGCACTTCACCGCAATGTTAACAAGGTTTTTCTTGAAACAAAGCATGCTTGAAGTTTGAACGAGTACTCGTGGATTCGAGTATATTCGTTTTACACAATACTATTTGGTAGAGCTGCATTTTAAGCACTTTACCGCAATGTGAACAAGGTTTTTCTTGAAACAAAGCATGCTTGAAGTTTGAACGAGTGCTCGTGGATTCGAGTATATTCGTTTTACACAATAGTTTTTGCACTTTTAAGCGTTGGATTCGAGAGAATTCGTTTTACACAAAAGGGCCCTTAATTAATCGACTATTGGCCCATAAATAATTTACTATTTGGTACAGCTGCATTTTAAGCACTTTACCGCAATGTTAACAAGGTTTTTCTTGAAACAAAGCATTCTTGAAGTTTGAACGAGAACTCGTGGATTCGAGTATATTCGTTTTACGCAATAGTTTATGCACTTTTAAGCGTTGAATTCGAGAGAATTCGTTTTACACAATAGGGCCCTTAATTAATCGACTATTGGCCCAAAAATAATTTACTATTTGGTAGAGCTGCATTTTAAGCACCTTACCGCTATGTTAACAATGTTTTTCTGGAAACAAAGCGTGCTTGAAGTTTGAACGAGTACTCGTGGATTCGAGTATATTCGTTTTACACAATACTATTTGGTAGAGCTGCATTTTAAGCACCTTACCGCAATGTGAACAAGGTTTTTCTTGAAACAAAGCATGCTTGAAGTTTGAACGAGTACTCGTGGATTCGAGTATATTCGTTTTACACAATACTATTTGGTAGAACTGCATTTTCAGCACTTTACCGCAATGTTAACAAGGTTTTTCTTGAAACAAAGCATCCTTTAAGTTTGAACGAGTACTCGTGTATTCGAGTATATTCGTTTTACCCAATAGTTTTGGCACTTTTAAGCGTTGGATTCGAGAGAATTCGTTTTACACAATAGGGCCCTTAATTAATCGACTATTGGCCCATAAATAATTTACTATTTGGTAGAGCTGCATTTCATGCACTTTACCACAATGTTAACAAGGTTTTTCTTGAAACAAAGCATGCTTGAAGTTTGAACGAGTACTCGTGGATTCGAGTATATTCGTTTTACACAATAGTTTTGGCACTTTTAAGCGTTGGATTCGAGAGAATTCGTTTTACACAATAGGGCCCTTAATTAATCGACTATTGGCCCATAAATAATTTACTATTTGGTAGAGCTGCATTTTAAGCACTTTACCGCAATGTGAACAAGGGTTTTCTTGAAACAAAGCATGCTTGAAGTTTGAACGAGTGCTCGTGGATTCGAGTATATTCGTTTTACACAATAGTTTTTGCACTTTTAAGCGTTGGATTCGAGAGAATTCGTTTTACACAATAGGGCCCTTAATTAATCGAATATTGGCCCATAAATAATATACTATTTGGTACAGCTGCATTTTAAGCACTTTACCGCAATGTTAACAAGGTTTTTCTTGAAACAAAGCATGCTTGAAGTTTGAGCGAGTACTCGTGGATTCGAATATATTCGTTTTACACAATACTATTTGGTAGAGCTGCATTTTAAGCACTTTACCGCAATGTGAACAAGGTTTTTCTTGAAACAAAGCATGCTTGAAGTTTGAACGAGTGCTCGTGGATTCGAGTATATTCGTTTTACACAATAGTTTTTGCACTTTTAAGCGTTGGATTCGAGAGAATTCGTTTTACACAAAAGGGCCCTTAATTAATCGACTATTGGCCCATAAATAATTTACTATTTGGTACAGCTGCATTTTATGCACTTTACCGCAATGTTAACAAGGTTTTTCTTGAAACAAAGCATGCTTGAAGTTTGAGCGAGTGCTCGTGGATTCGAGTATATTCGTTTTACACAATAGTTTTGGCACTTTTAAGCGTTGGATTCGAACGAAATCGTTTTACACAATAGGGCCCTTGATTAATCGACTATTGGCCCATAAATAATTTACTATTTGGTACAGCTGCATTTCATGCACTTTACCGCAATGTGAACAAGGTTTTTCTTGAAACAAAGCATGCTTGAAGTTTGAACGAGTACTCGTGGATTCGAGTATATTCGTTTTACACAATAGGGCCCCTAATTAATCGACTATTGGCCCATATATAACAAACTATTTGGTACAGCTGCATTTTAAGCACTTCACCGCAATGTTAACAAGGTTTTTCTTGAAACAAAGCATGCTTGAAGTTTGAACGAGTACTCGTGGATTCGAGTATATTCGTTTTACACAATACTATTTGGTAGAGCTGCATTTTAAGCACTTTACCGCAATGTGAACAAGGTTTTTCTTGAAACAAAGCATGCTTGAAGTTTGAACGAGTGCTCGTGGATTCGAGTATATTCGTTTTACACAATAGTTTTTGCACTTTTAAGCGTTGGATTCGAGAGAATTCGTTTTACACAAAAGGGCCCTTGATTAATCGACTATTGGCCCATAAATAATTTACTATTTGGTACAGCTGCATTTTAAGCACTTTATCGCAATGTGAACAGGGTTTTTCTTGAAACAAAGCATGCTTGAAGTTTTAACGAGTGCTCGTGGATTCGAGTATATTCGTTTTACACAATAGTTTTGGCACTTTTAAGCGTTGGATTCGAACGAATTCGTTTTACACAATAGGGCCCTTGATTAATCGACTATTGGCCCATAAATAATTTACTATTTGGTACAGCTGCATTTTAAGCACTTTATCGCAATGTGAACAGGGTTTTTCTTGAAACAAAGCATGCTTGAAGTTTTAACGAGTACTCGTGGATTCGAGTATATTCGTTTTACACAATAGTTTTTGCACTTTTAAGCGTTGGATTCGAGAGAATTCGTTTTACACAATAGGGCCCTTAATTAATCGACTATTGGCCCATAAATAATTTACTATTTGGTACAGCTGCATTTCATGCACCTTACCGCAATGTTAACAATGTTTTTCTTGAAACAAAGCGTGCTTGAAGTTTGAACGAGTACTCGTGGATTCGAGTATATTCGTTTTACACAATACTATTTGGTAGAGCTGCATTTTAAGCACCTTACCGCAATGTGAACAAGGTTTTTCTTGAAACAAAGCATCCTTGAAGTTTGAACGAGTACTCGTGGATTCGAGTATATTGGCTTTTCACAATACTATTTGGTATAGCTGCATTTCAAGCACTTTACCGCAATGTTAACAAGGTTTTTCTTGAAACAAAGCATGCTTGAAGTTTGAACGAGTACTCGTGGATTCGAGTATATTCGTTTTACACAATAGTTTTGGCACTTTTAAGCGTTGGATTCGAGAGAATTCGTTTTACACAATAGGGCCCTTAATTAATCGACTATTGGCCCATAAATAATTTACTATTTGGTAGAGCTGCATTTTAAGCACTTTACCGCAATGTGAACAAGGGTTTTCTTGAAACAAAGCATGCTTGAAGTTTGAACGAGTGCTCGTGGATTCGAGTATATTCGTTTTACACAATAGTTTTTGCACTTTTAAGCGTTGGATTCGAGAGAATTCGTTTTACACAATAGGGCCCTTAATTAATCGAATATTGGCCCATAAATAATTTACTATTTGGTACAGCTGCATTTTATGCACTTTACCGCAATGTTAACAAGGTTTTTCTTGAAACAAAGCATGCTTGAAGTTTGAGCGAGTACTCGTGGATTCGAATATATTCGTTTTACACAATACTATTTGGTATAGCTGCATTTCAAGCACTTTACCGCAATGTTAACAAGGTTTTTCTTGAAACAAAGCATGCTTGAAGTTTGAACGAGTATTCGTGGATTCGAGAGAATTCGTTTTACACAATAGTTTTGGCACTTTTAAGCGTTGGATTCGAGAGAATTCGTTTTACACAATAGGGCCCTTAATTAATCGACTATTGGCCCAAAAATAATTTACTATTTGGTACAGCTGCATTTTATGCACCTTACCGCAATGTTAACAATGTTTTTCTTGAAACAAAGCGTGCTTGAAGTTTGAACGAGTACTCGTGGATTCGAGTATATTCGTTTTACACAATACTATTTGGTACAGCTGCATTTTAGGCACCTTACCGCAATGTGAACAAGGTTTTTCTTGAAACAAAGCATCCTTGAAGTTTGAACGAGTACTCGTGGATTCGAGTATATTGGCTTTTCACAATACTATTTGGTATAGCTGCATTTCAAGCACTTTACCGCAATGTTAACAAGGTTTTTCTTGAAACAAAGCATGCTTGAAGTTTGAACGAGTATTCGTGGATTCGAGAGAATTCGTTTTACACAATAGTTTTGGCACTTTTAAGCGTTGGATTCGAGAGAATTCGTTTTACACAATAGGGCCCTTAATTAATCGACTATTGGCCCATAAATAATTTACTATTTGGTAGAGCTGCATTTCATGCACTTTACCACAATGTTAACAAGGTTTTTCTTGAAACAAAGCATGCTTGAAGTTTGAACGAGTACTCGTGGATTCGAGTATATTCGTTTTACACAATAGGGCCCCTAATTAATCGACTATTGGCCCATATATAACTAACTATTTGGTACAGCTGCATTTTAAGCACTTCAGCGCAATGTTAACAAGGTTTTTCTTGAAACAAAGCATGCTTGAAGTTTGAACGAGTGCTCGTGGATTCGAGTATATTCGTTTTACACAATAGTTTTTGCACTTTTAAGCCTTGGATTCGAGAGAATTCGTTTTACACAATAGGGCCCTTAATTAATCGACTATTGACCCATAAATAATTTACTATTTGGTACAGCTGCATTTTATGCACTTTACCGCAATGTTAACAAGGTTTTTCTTGAAACAAAGCATGCTTGAAGTTTGAGCGAGTAGTCGTGGATTCGAATATATTCGTTTTACACAATAGTTTTGGCACTTTTAAGCGTTGGATTCGAACGAATTCGTTTTACACAATAGGGCCCTAATTAATCGACTATTGGCCCATAAATAATTTACTATTTGGTACAGCTGCATTTTAAGCACTTTACCGCAATGTGAACAAGGTTTTTCTTGAAACAAAGCATGCTTGAAGTTTTAACGAGTGCTCGTGGATTCGAGTATATTGGCTTTTCACAATACTATTTGGTATAGCTGCATTTCAAGCACTTTACCGCAATGTTAACAAGGTTTTTCTTGAAACAAAGCATGCTTGAAGTTTGAACGAGTATTCGTGGATTCGAGAGAATTCGTTTTACACAATAGTTTTGGCACGTTTAAGCGTTGGATTCGAGAGAATTCGTTTTACACAATAGGGCCCTTAATTAATCGACTATTGGCCCATAAATAATTTACTATTTGGTACAGCTGCATTTCATGCACCTTACCGCAATGTTAACAATGTTTTTCTTGAAACAAAGCGTGCTTGAAGTTTGAACGAGTACTCGTGGATTCGAGTATATTCGTTTTACACAATACTATTTGGTACAGCTGCATTTTAGGCACCTTACCGCAATGTGAATAAGGTTTTTCTTGAAACAAAGCATCCTTGAAGTTTGAACGAGTACTCGTGGATTCGAGTATATTGGCTTTTCACAATACTATTTGGTATAGCTGCATTTCAAGCACTTTACCGCAATGTTAACAAGGTTTTTCTTGAAACAAAGCATGCTTGAAGTTTGAACGAGTATTCGTGGATTCGAGAGAATTCGTTTTACACAATAGTTTTGGCACTTTTAAGCGTTGGATTCGAGAGAATTCGTTTTACACAATAGGGCCCTTAATTAATCGACTATTGGCCCATAAATAATTTACTATTTGGTACAGCTGCATTTCATGCACCTTACCGCAATGTTAACAATGTTTTTCTTGAAACAAAGCGTGCTTGAAGTTTGAACGAGTACTCGTGGATTCGAGTATATTCGTTTTACACAATACTATTTGGTACAGCTGCATTTTAGGCACCTTACCGCAATGTGAATAAGGTTTTTCTTGAAACAAAGCATCCTTGAAGTTTGAACGAGTACTCGTGGATTCGAGTATATTGGCTTTTCACAATACTATTTGGTATAGCTGCATTTCATGCACTTTACAACAATGTTAACAAGGTTTTTCTTGAAACAAAGCATGCTTGAAGTTTGAACGAGTACTCGTGGATTCGAGTATATTCGTTTTACACAATAGGGCCCCTAATTAATCGACTATTGGCCCATATATAACTAACTATTTGGTACAGCTGCATTTTAAGCACTTCACCGCAATGTTAACAAGGTTTTTCTTGAAACAAAGCATGCTTGAAGTTTGAACGAGTATTCGTGGATTCGAGAGAATTCGTTTTACACAATAGTTTTGGCACTTTTAAGCGTTGGATTCGAGAGAATTCGTTTTACACAATAGGGCCCTTAATTAATCGACTATTGGCCCATAAATAATTTACTATTTGGTACAGCTGCATTTCATGCACTTTACCACAATGTTAACAAGGTTTTCCTTGAAACAAAGCATGCTTGAATTTTGAACGAGTACTCGTGGATTCGAGTATATTGGCTTTACACAATACTATTTGGTAGAGCTGCATTTTAAGCACTTTACCGCAACAACAAGAACAAGGTTTTTCTTGAAACAAAGCATGCTTGAAGTTTGAACGAGTGCTCGTGGATTCGAGTATATTCGTTTTACACAATACTATTTGGTAGAACTGCATTTTCAGCACTTTACCGCAATGTTAACAAGGTTTTTCTTGAAACAAAGCATCCTTGAAGTTTGAACGAGTACTCGTGGATTCGAGTATATTCGTTTTACCCAATAGTTTTGGCACTTTTAAGCGTTGGATTCGAGAGAATTCGTTTTACACAATAGGGCCCTTAATTAATCGACTATTGGCCCATAAATAATTTACTATTTGGTACAGCTGCATTTTAAGCACTTTATCGCAATGTGAACAGGGTTTTTCTTGAAACAAAGCATGCTTGAAGTTTTAACGAGTACTCGTGGATTCGAGTATATTCGTTTTACACAATAGTTTTTGCACTTTTAAGCGTTGGATTCGAGAGAATTCGTTTTACACAATAGGGCCCTTAATTAATCGACTATTGGCCCATAAATAATTTACTATTTGGTACAGCTGCATTTCATGCACCTTACCGCAATGTTAACAATGTTTTTCTTGAAACAAAGCGTGCTTGAAGTTTGAACGAGTACTCGTGGATTCGAGTATATTCGTTTTACACAATACTATTTGGTAGAGCTGCATTTTAAGCACCTTACCGCAATGTGAACAAGGTTTTTCTTGAAACAAAGCATCCTTGAAGTTTGAACGAGTACTCGTGGATTCGAGTATATTGGCTTTTCACAATACTATTTGGTATAGCTGCATTTCAAGCACTTTACCGCAATGTTAACAAGGTTTTTCTTGAAACAAAGCATGCTTGAAGTTTGAACGAGTACTCGTGGATTCGAGTATATTCGTTTTACACAATAGTTTTGGCACTTTTAAGCGTTGGATTCGAGAGAATTCGTTTTACACAATAGGGCCCTTAATTAATCGACTATTGGCCCATAAATAATTTACTATTTGGTAGAGCTGCATTTTAAGCACTTTACCGCAATGTGAACAAGGGTTTTCTTGAAACAAAGCATGCTTGAAGTTTGAACGAGTGCTCGTGGATTCGAGTATATTCGTTTTACACAATAGTTTTTGCACTTTTAAGCGTTGGATTCGAGAGAATTCGTTTTACACAATAGGGCCCTTAATTAATCGAATATTGGCCCATAAATAATTTACTATTTGGTACAGCTGCATTTTATGCACTTTACCGCAATGTTAACAAGGTTTTTCTTGAAACAAAGCATGCTTGAAGTTTGAGCGAGTACTCGTGGATTCGAATATATTCGTTTTACACAATACTATTTGGTATAGCTGCATTTCAAGCACTTTACCGCAATGTTAACAAGGTTTTTCTTGAAACAAAGCATGCTTGAAGTTTGAACGAGTATTCGTGGATTCGAGAGAATTCGTTTTACACAATAGTTTTGGCACTTTTAAGCGTTGGATTCGAGAGAATTCGTTTTACACAATAGGGCCCTTAATTAATCGACTATTGGCCCAAAAATAATTTACTATTTGGTACAGCTGCATTTTATGCACCTTACCGCAATGTTAACAATGTTTTTCGTGAAACAAAGCGTGCTTGAAGTTTGAACGAGTACTCGTGGATTCGAGTATATTCGTTTTACACAATACTATTTGGTACAGCTGCATTTTAGGCACCTTACCGCAATGTGAACAAGGTTTTTCTTGAAACAAAGCATCCTTGAAGTTTGAACGAGTACTCGTGGATTCGAGTATATTGGCTTTTCACAATACTATTTGGTATAGCTGCATTTCAAGCACTTTACCGCAATGTTAACAAGGTTTTTCTTGAAACAAAGCATGCTTGAAGTTTGAACGAGTATTCGTGGATTCGAGAGAATTCGTTTTACACAATAGTTTTGGCACTTTTAAGCGTTGGATTCGAGAGAATTCGTTTTACACAATAGGGCCCTTAATTAATCGACTATTGGCCCATAAATAATTTACTATTTGGTAGAGCTGCATTTCATGCACTTTACCACAATGTTAACAAGGTTTTTCTTGAAACAAAGCATGCTTGAAGTTTGAACGAGTACTCGTGGATTCGAGTATATTCGTTTTACACAATAGGGCCCCTAATTAATCGACTATTGGCCCATATATAACTAACTATTTGGTACAGCTGCATTTTAAGCACTTCAGCGCAATGTTAACAAGGTTTTTCTTGAAACAAAGCATGCTTGAAGTTTGAACGAGTGCTCGTGGATTCGAGTATATTCGTTTTACACAATAGTTTTTGCACTTTTAAGCCTTGGATTCGAGAGAATTCGTTTTACACAATAGGGCCCTTAATTAATCGACTATTGACCCATAAATAATTTACTATTTGGTACAGCTGCATTTTATGCACTTTACCGCAATGTTAACAAGGTTTTTCTTGAAACAAAGCATGCTTGAAGTTTGAGCGAGTACTCGTGGATTCGAATATATTCGTTTTACACAATAGTTTTGGCACTTTTAAGCGTTGGATTCGAACGAATTCGTTTTACACAATAGGGCCCTAATTAATCGACTATTGGCCCATAAATAATTTACTATTTGGTACAGCTGCATTTTAAGCACTTTACCGCTATGTGAACAAGGTTTTTCTTGAAACAAAGCATGCTTGAAGTTTGTACGAGTGCTCGTGGATTCGAGTATATTGGCTTTTCACAATACTATTTGGTATAGCTGCATTTCAAGCACTTTACCGCAATGTTAACAAGGTTTTTCTTGAAACAAAGCATGCTTGAAGTTTGAACGAGTATTCGTGGATTCGAGAGAATTCGTTTTACACAATAGTTTTGGCACGTTTAAGCGTTGGATTCGAGAGAATTCGTTTTACACAATAGGGCCCTTAATTAATCGACTATTGGCCCATAAATAATTTACTATTTGGTACAGCTGCATTTCATGCACCTTACCGCAATGTTAACAATGTTTTTCTTGAAACAAAGCGTGCTTGAAGTTTGAACGAGTACTCGTGGATTCGAGTATATTCGTTTTACACAATACTATTTGGTACAGCTGCATTTTAGGCACCTTACCGCAATGTGAATAAGGTTTTTCTTGAAACAAAGCATCCTTGAAGTTTGAACGAGTACTCGTGGATTCGAGAGAATTCGTTTTACACAATAGTTTTGGCACTTTTAAGCGTTGGATTCGAGAGAATTCGTTTTACACAATAGGGCCCTTAATTAATCGACTATTGGCCCATAAATAATTTACTATTTGGTACAGCTGCATTTCATGCACCTTACCGCAATGTTAACAATGTTTTTCTTGAAACAAAGCGTGCTTGAAGTTTGAACGAGTACTCGTGGATTCGAGTATATTCGTTTTACACAATACTATTTGGTACAGCTGCATTTTAGGCACCTTACCGCAATGTGAATAAGGTTTTTCTTGAAACAAAGCATCCTTGAAGTTTGAACGAGTACTCGTGGATTCGAGTATATTGGCTTTTCACAATACTATTTGGTATAGCTGCATTTCATGCACTTTACAACAATGTTAACAAGGTTTTTCTTGAAACAAAGCATGCTTGAAGTTTGAACGAGTACTCGTGGATTCGAGTATATTCGTTTTACACAATAGGGCCCCTAATTAATCGACTATTGGCCCATATATAACAAACTATTTGGTACAGCTGCATTTTAAGCACTTCACCGCAATGTTAACAAGGTTTTTCTTGAAACAAAGCATGCTTGAAGTTTGAACGAGTATTCGTGGATTCGAGAGAATTCGTTTTACACAATAGTTTTGGCACTTTTAAGCGTTGGATTCGAGAGAATTCGTTTTACACAATAGGGCCCTTAATTAATCGACTATTGGCCCATAAATAATTTACTATTTGGTACAGCTGCATTTCATGCACTTTACCACAATGTTAACAAGGTTTTCCTTGAAACAAAGCATGCTTGAATTTTGAACGAGTACTCGTGGATTCGAGTATATTGGCTTTACACAATACTATTTGGTAGAGCTGCATTTTAAGCACTTTACCGCAACAACAAGAACAAGGTTTTTCTTGAAACAAAGCATGCTTGAAGTTTGAACGAGTGCTCGTGGATTCGAGTATATTCGTTTTACACAATACTATTTGGTAGAACTGCATTTTCAGCACTTTACCGCAATGTTAACAAGGTTTTTCTTGAAACAAAGCATCCTTGAAGTTTGAACGAGTACTCGTGGATTCGAGTATATTCGTTTTACCCAATAGTTTTGGCACTTTTAAGCGTTGGATTCGAGAGAATTCGTTTTACACAATAGGGCCCTTAATTAATCGACTATTGGCCCATAAATAATTTACTATTTGGTAGAGCTGCATTTCATGCACTTTACCACAATGTTAACAAGGTTTTTCTTGAAACAAAGCATGCTTGAAGTTTGAACGAGTACTCGTGGATTCGAGTATATTCGTTTTACACAATAGTTTTGGCACTTTTAAGCGTTGGATTCGAGAGAATTCGTTTTACACAATAGGGCCCTTAATTAATCGACTATTGGCCCATAAATAATTTACTATTTGGTAGAGCTGCATTTCATGCACTTTACCACAATGTTAACAAGGTTTTTCTTGAAACAAAGCATGCTTGAAGTTTGAACGAGTACTCGTGGATTCGAGTATATTCGTTTTACACAATAGGGCCCCTAATTAATCGACTATTGGCCCATATATAACAAACTATTTGGTACAGCTGCATTTTAAGCACTTCACCGCAATGTTAACAAGGTTTTTCTTGAAACAAAGCATGCTTGAAGTTTGAACGAGTACTCGTGGATTCGAGTATATTCGTTTTACACAACAGGGCCCCTAATTAATCGACTATTGGCCCAAAAATAATTTACTATTTGGTACAGCTGCATTTTAAGCACCTTACCGCAATGTGAATAAGGTTTTTCTTGAAACAAAGCATGCTTGAAGTTTTAACGAGTACTCGTTTAATTCGAGAGCGCCTCATTATGTAAAACGAATTTACTCGAATCAAACGAGTACTCGTTCAAACTTCAAGCATGCTTTATTTCAAGAAAAACCTTGTTAACATTGCGGTAAAGTGCATGAAATGCAGCTGTACCAAATAGTAAATTATTTATGGGCCAATAGTCGATTAATTAAGGGCCCTATTGTGTAAAACGAATTCGTTCGAATCCAACGCTTAAAAGTGCAAAAACTATCGTGTAAAACGAATATACTCGAATCCACGAGCACTCGTTCAAACTTCAAGCATGCTTTGTTTCAAGAAAAACCTTGTTCACATTGCGGTAAGGTGCTTAAAATGCAGCTCTACCAAATAGTATTGTGTAAAACGAATATACTCGAATCCACGAGTACTCGTTCAAACTTCAAGCATGCTTTGTTTCAAGAAAAACCTTGTTAACACTGTGGTAAAGTGCATGAAATGCAGCTGTACCAAATAGTATATTATTTATGGGCCAATAGTCGATTAATTAAGGGCCCTATTGTGTAAAACGAATTCTCTCGAATCCAACGCTTAAAAGTGCAAAAACTATTGTGTAAAACGAATATACTCGAATCCACGAGTACTCGTACAAACTTCAAGCATGCTTTGTTTCAAGAAAAACCTTGTTAACATTGCGGTAAAGTGCTTAAAATGCAGCTGTACCAAATAGTATTGTGTAAAGCCAATATACTCGAATCCACGAGTACTCGTTCAAACTTCAAGCATGCTTTATTTCAAGAAAAACCTTGTTAACATTGCGGTAAAGTGCATGAAATGCAGCTGTACCAAATAGTAAATTATTTATGGGCCAATAGTCGATTAATTAAGGGCCCTATTGTGTAAAACGAATTCGTTCGAATCCAACGCTTAAAAGTGCAAAAACTATCGTGTAAAACGAATATACTCGAATCCACGAGCACTCGTTCAAACTTCAAGCATGCTTTGTTTCAAGAAAAACCTTGTTCACATTGCGGTAAGGTGCTTAAAATGCAGCTGTACCAAATAGTATTGTGTAAAGCCAATATACTCGAATCCACGAGTACTCGTTCAAACTTCAAGCATGCTTTGTTTCAAGAAAAACCTTGTTAACACTGTGGTAAAGTGCATGAAATGCAGCTGTACCAAATAGTATATTATTTATGGGCCAATAGTCGATTAATTAAGGGCCCTATTGTGTAAAACGAATTCTCTCGAGTCCAACGCTTAAAAGTGCAAAAACTATTGTGTAAAACGAATATACTCGAATCCACGAGTACTCGTTCAAACTTCAAGCATGCTTTGTTTCAAGAAAAACCTTGTTAACATTGCGGTAAAGGGCTTAAAATGCAGCTCTACCAAATAGTAAATTATTTAAGGGCCAATAGTCGATTAATTAAGGGCCCTATTGTGTAAAACGAATTCTCTCGAATCCAACGCTTAAAGGTGCAAAAACTATTGTGTAACATTGCGGTAAAGTGCTTGAAATGCAGCTGTACCAAATAGTATTGTGTAAAGCCAATATACTCGAATCCACGAGTACTCGTTCAAACTTCAAGCATGCTTTGTTTCAAGAAAAACCTTGTTAACATTGCGGTGAAGTGCTTAAAATGCAGCTGTACCAAATAGTAAATTATTTATGGGCCAATAGTCGATTAATTAAGGGCCCTATTGTGTAAAACGAATTCTCTCGAATCCAACGCTTAAAGGTGCAAAAACTATTGTGTAAAACGAATATACTCGAATCCACGAGTACTCGTTCAAACTTCAAGCATGCTTTGTTTCAAGAAAAACCTTGTTAACATTGCGGTATAATGCTTAAATGCAGCTGTATCAAATAGTTAGTTATATATGGGCCAATAGTCGATTAATTAAGGGCCCTGTTGTGTAAAATGAATATACTCGAATCCACGAGTACTCGTTCAAAATTCAAGCATGCTTTGTTTCAAGAAAAATCTTGTTAACATTGCGGTGAAGTGCTTAAAATGCAGCTCTACCAAATAGTTAATTACTTATGGGCCAATAGTGGATTAATTAAGGGCCCTATTGTGTAAAGCGAATTCTCTCGAGTCCAACGCTTAAAGGTGCCAAAACTATTGTGTAAAACGAATATACTCGAATCCACGAGTACTAGTTCAAACTTCAAGCATGCTTTGTTTCAAGAAAAACCTTGTTAACATTGCGGTAAAGTGCTGAAAATGCAGCTGTACCAAATAGTATTGTGTAAAGCCAATATACTCGAATCCACGAGTACTCGTTCAAACTTCAAGCATGCTTTGTTTCAAGAAAAACCCTGTTAACATTGCGGTAAAGTGCTTAAAATGCAGCTGTACCAAATAGTAAATTATATTTGGGCCAATAGTCGATTAATTAGGGGCCCTGTTGTGTAAAACGAATATACTCGAATCCACGAGTACTCGTTCAAACTTCAAGCATGCTTTGTTTAAAGAACAACCTTGTTAACATTGCGGTAAAGTGCTTGAAATGCAGCTGTACTAAATAGTAAATTATTTATGGGCCAATAGTCGATTAATTAAGGGCCCTATTGTGTAAAACGAATTCTCTCGAATCCAACGCTTAAAAGTCTAAAAACTATTGTGTAAAACGAATATACTCGAATCCACGGGTACTCGTTCAAACTTCAAGCATGCTTTGTTTCAAGAAAAACCTTGTTAACATTGCGGTAAAGTGCTTGAAATGCAGCTCTACCAAATAGTAAATTATTTATGGGCCAATAGTCGATTAATTAGGGCCCTATTGTGTAAAACGAATTCTCTCGAATCCAACGCTTAAAAGTGCAAAAACTATTGTGTAAAACGAATATACTCGAATCCACGAGCACTCGTTCAAACTTCAAGCATGCTTTGTTTCAAGAAAAGCCTTGTTCACATTGCGGTAAGGTGCTTAAAATGCAGCTCTACCAAATAGTATTGTGTAAAACGAATATACTCGAATCCACGAGTACTCGTTCAAACTTCAAGCATGCTTTGTTTCAAGAAAAACCTTGTTAACATTGTGGTAAAGTGCATGAAATGCAGCTCTACCAAATAGTATATTATTTATGGGCCAATAGTCGATTAATTAGGGGCCCTATTGTGTAAAACGAATTCTCTCGAATCCAACGCTTAAAAGTGCAAAAACTATTGTGTAAAACGAATATACTCGAATCCACGAGTACTCGTACAAACTTCAAGCATGCTTTGTTTCAAGAAAAACCTTGTTAACATTGCGGTAAAGTGCTTAAAATGCAGCTGTACCAAATAGTAAATTATATTTGGGCCAATAGTCGATTAATTAGGGGCCCTGTTGTGTAAAACGAATATACTCGAATCCACGAGTACTCGTTCAAACTTCAAGCATGCTTTGTTTAAAGAACAACCTTGTTAACATTGCGGTAAAGTGCTTGAAATGCAGCTGTACTAAATAGTAAATTATTTATGGGCCAATAGTCGATTAATTAAGGGCCCTATTGTGTAAAACGAATTCTCTCGAATCCAACGCTTAAAAGTCTAAAAACTATTGTGTAAAACGAATATACTCGAATCCACGGGTACTCGTTCAAACTTCAAGCATGCTTTGTTTCAAGAAAAACCTTGTTAACATTGCGGTAAAGTGCTTGAAATGCAGCTCTACCAAATAGTAAATTATTTATGGGCCAATAGTCGATTAATTAGGGCCCTATTGTGTAAAACGAATTCTCTCGAATCCAACGCTTAAAAGTGCAAAAACTATTGTGTAAAACGAATATACTCGAATCCACGAGCACTCGTTCAAACTTCAAGCATGCTTTGTTTCAAGAAAAGCCTTGTTCACATTGCGGTAAGGTGCTTAAAATGCAGCTCTACCAAATAGTATTGTGTAAAACGAATATACTCGAATCCACGAGTACTCGTTCAAACTTCAAGCATGCTTTGTTTCAAGAAAAACCTTGTTAACATTGTGGTAAAGTGCATGAAATGCAGCTCTACCAAATAGTAAATTATTTATGGGCCAATAGTCGATTAATTAAGGGTCCTATTGTGTAAAACGAATTCTCTCGAATCCAACGCTTAAAAGTGCAAAAACTATTGTGTAAAACGAATATACTCGAATCCACGAGTACTCGTTCAAACTTCAAGCATGCTTTGTTTCAAGAAAAACCTTGTTAACATTGCGGTAAAGGGCTTAAAATGCAGCTCTACCAAATAGTAAATTATTTAAGGGCAGGATTGTCGCTTAAAGGTGCCAAAACTATTGTGTAAAACGAATATACTCGAATCCACGAGTACTAGTTCAAACTTCAAGCATGCTTTGTTTCAAGAAAAACCTTGTTAACATTGCGGTAAAGTGCTGAAAATGCAGCTGTACCAAATAGTATTGTGTAAAGCCAATATACTCGAATCCACGAGTACTCGTTCAAACTTCAAGCATGCTTTGTTTCAAGAAAAACCCTGTTAACATTGCGGTAAAGTGCTTAAAATGCAGCTGTACCAAATAGTAAATTATATTTGGGCCAATAGTCGATTAATTAGGGGCCCTGTTGTGTAAAACGAATATACTCGAATCCACGAGTACTCGTTCAAACTTCAAGCATGCTTTGTTTAAAGAACAACCTTGTTAACATTGCGGTAAAGTGCTTGAAATGCAGCTGTACTAAATAGTAAATTATTTATGGGCCAATAGTCGATTAATTAAGGGCCCTATTGTGTAAAACGAATTCTCTCGAATCCAACGCTTAAAAGTCTAAAAACTATTGTGTAAAACGAATATACTCGAATCCACGGGTACTCGTTCAAACTTCAAGCATGCTTTGTTTCAAGAAAAACCTTGTTAACATTGCGGTAAAGTGCTTGAAATGCAGCTCTACCAAATAGTAAATTATTTATGGGCCAATAGTCGATTAATTAGGGCCCTATTGTGTAAAACGAATTCTCTCGAATCCAACGCTTAAAAGTGCAAAAACTATTGTGTAAAACGAATATACTCGAATCCACGGGTACTCGTTCAAACTTCAAGCATGCTTTGTTTCAAGAAAAGCCTTGTTCACATTGCGGTAAGGTGCTTAAAATGCAGCTCTACCAAATAGTATTGTGTAAAACGAATATACTCGAATCCACGAGTACTCGTTCAAACTTCAAGCATGCTTTGTTTCAAGAAAAACCTTGTTAACATTGCGGTAAAGTGCTTGAAATGCAGCTCTACCAAATAGTAAATTATTTATGGGCCAATAGTCGATTAATTAGGGCCCTATTGTGTAAAACGAATTCTCTCGAATCCAACGCTTAAAAGTGCAAAAACTATTGTGTAAAACGAATATACTCGAATCCACGAGTACTCGTACAAACTTCAAGCATGCTTTGTTTCAAGAAAAACCTTGTTAACATTGCGGTAAAGTGCTTAAAATGCAGCTGTACCAAATAGTATTGTGTAAAGCCAATATACTCGAATCCACGAGTACTCGTTCAAACTTCAAGCATGCTTTATTTCAAGAAAAACCTTGTTAACATTGCGGTAAAGTGCATGAAATGCAGCTGTACCAAATAGTAAATTATTTATGGGCCAATAGTCGATTAATTAAGGGCCCTATTGTGTAAAACGAATTCTCTCGAATCCAACGCTTAAAAGTGCAAAAACTATTGTGTAAAACGAATATACTCGAATCCACGAGTACTCGTACAAACTTCAAGCATGCTTTGTTTCAAGAAAAACCTTGTTAACATTGCGGTAAAGTGCTTAAAATGCAGCTGTACCAAATAGTATTGTGTAAAGCCAATATACTCGAATCCACGAGTACTCGTTCAAACTTCAAGCATGCTTTATTTCAAGAAAAACCTTGTTAACATTGCGGTAAAGTGCATGAAATGCAGCTGTACCAAATAGTAAATTATTTATGGGCCAATAGTCGATTAATTAAGGGCCCAGTTGTTTAAAACGAATTCTCTCGAATCCAACGCTTAAAAGTGCAAAAACTATCGTGTAAAACGAATATACTCGAATCCACGAGTACTCGTTCAAACTTCAAGCATGCTTTGTTTCAAGAAAAACCTTGTTAACATTGCGGTAAAGTGCTTGAAATGCAGCTCTACCAAATAGTAAATTATTTATGGGCCAATAGTCGATTAATTAGGGCCCTATTGTGTAAAACGAATTCTCTCGAATCCAACGCTTAAAAGTGCAAAAACTATTGTGTAAAACGAATATACTCGAATCCACGAGCACTCGTTCAAACTTCAAGCATGCTTTGTTTCAAGAAAAGCCTTGTTCACATTGCGGTAAGGTGCTTAAAATGCAGCTCTACCAAATAGTATTGTGTAAAACGAATATACTCGAATCCACGAGTACTCGTTCAAACTTCAAGCATGCTTTGTTTCAAGAAAAACCTTGTTAACATTGTGGTAAAGTGCATGAAATGCAGCTCTACCAAATAGTATATTATTTATGGGCCAATAGTCGATTAATTAAGGGCCCTATTGTGTAAAACGAATTCTCTCGAATCCAACGCTTAAAAGTGCAAAAACTATTGTGTAAAACGAATATACTCGAATCCACGAGTACTCGTACAAACTTCAAGCATGCTTTGTTTCAAGAAAAACCTTGTTAACATTGCGGTAAAGTGCTTAAAATGCAGCTGTACCAAATAGTATTGTGTAAAGCCAATATACTCGAATCCACGAGTACTCGTTCAAACTTCAAGCATGCTTTATTTCAAGAAAAACCTTGTTAACATTGCGGTAAAGTGCATGAAATGCAGCTGTACCAAATAGTAAATTATTTATGGGCCAATAGTCGATTAATTAAGGGTCCTATTGTGTAAAACGAATTCTCTCGAATCCAACGCTTAAAAGTGCAAAAACTATTGTGTAAAACGAATATACTCGAATCCACGAGTACTCGTTCAAACTTCAAGCATGCTTTGTTTCAAGAAAAACCTTGTTAACATTGCGGTAAAGGGCTTAAAATGCAGCTCTACCAAATAGTAAATTATTTAAGGGCAGGATTGTCGCTTAAAGGTGCCAAAACTATTGTGTAAAACGAATATACTCGAATCCACGAGTACTAGTTCAAACTTCAAGCATGCTTTGTTTCAAGAAAAACCTTGTTAACATTGCGGTAAAGTGCTGAAAATGCAGCTGTACCAAATAGTATTGTGTAAAGCCAATATACTCGAATCCACGAGTACTCGTTCAAACTTCAAGCATGCTTTGTTTCAAGAAAAACCCTGTTAACATTGCGGTAAAGTGCTTAAAATGCAGCTGTACCAAATAGTAAATTATATTTGGGCCAATAGTCGATTAATTAGGGGCCCTGTTGTGTAAAACGAATATACTCGAATCCACGAGTACTCGTTCAAACTTCAAGCATGCTTTGTTTAAAGAACAACCTTGTTAACATTGCGGTAAAGTGCTTGAAATGCAGCTGTACTAAATAGTAAATTATTTATGGGCCAATAGTCGATTAATTAAGGGCCCTATTGTGTAAAACGAATTCTCTCGAATCCAACGCTTAAAAGTCTAAAAACTATTGTGTAAAACGAATATACTCGAATCCACGGGTACTCGTTCAAACTTCAAGCATGCTTTGTTTCAAGAAAAACCTTGTTAACATTGCGGTAAAGTGCTTGAAATGCAGCTCTACCAAATAGTAAATTATTTATGGGCCAATAGTCGATTAATTAGGGCCCTATTGTGTAAAACGAATTCTCTCGAATCCAACGCTTAAAAGTGCAAAAACTATTGTGTAAAACGAATATACTCGAATCCACGGGTACTCGTTCAAACTTCAAGCATGCTTTGTTTCAAGAAAAGCCTTGTTCACATTGCGGTAAGGTGCTTAAAATGCAGCTCTACCAAATAGTATTGTGTAAAACGAATATACTCGAATCCACGAGTACTCGTTCAAACTTCAAGCATGCTTTGTTTCAAGAAAAACCTTGTTAACATTGTGGTAAAGTGCATGAAATGCAGCTCTACCAAATAGTATATTATTTATGGGCCAATAGTCGATTAATTAAGGGCCCTATTGTGTAAAACGAATTCTCTCGAATCCAACGCTTAAAAGTGCAAAAACTATTGTGTAAAACGAATATACTCGAATCCACGAGTACTCGTACAAACTTCAAGCATGCTTTGTTTCAAGAAAAACCTTGTTAACATTGCGGTAAAGTGCTTAAAATGCAGCTGTACCAAATAGTATTGTGTAAAGCCAATATACTCGAATCCACGAGTACTCGTTCAAACTTCAAGCATGCTTTATTTCAAGAAAAACCTTGTTAACATTGCGGTAAAGTGCATGAAATGCAGCTGTACCAAATAGTAAATTATTTATGGGCCAATAGTCGATTAATTAAGGGCCCTATTGTGTAAAACGAATTCTCTCGAATCCAACGCTTAAAAGTGCAAAAACTATTGTGTAAAACGAATATACTCGAATCCACGAGTACTCGTACAAACTTCAAGCATGCTTTGTTTCAAGAAAAACCTTGTTAACATTGCGGTAAAGTGCTTAAAATGCAGCTGTACCAAATAGTATTGTGTAAAGCCAATATACTCGAATCCACGAGTACTCGTTCAAACTTCAAGCATGCTTTATTTCAAGAAAAACCTTGTTAACATTGCGGTAAAGTGCATGAAATGCAGCTGTACCAAATAGTAAATTATTTATGGGCCAATAGTCGATTAATTAAGGGCCCAGTTGTTTAAAACGAATTCTCTCGAATCCAACGCTTAAAAGTGCAAAAACTATCGTGTAAAACGAATATACTCGAATCCACGAGTACTCGTTCAAACTTCAAGCATGCTTTGTTTCAAGAAAAACCTTGTTCACATTGCGGTGAAGTGCTTAAAATGCAGCTCTACCAAATAGTTAGTTATATATGGGCCAATAGTCGATTAATTAAGGGCCCTATTGTGTAAAACGGATATACTCGAATCCACGAATACTCGTTCAAACTTCAAGCATGCTTTGTTTCAAGAAAAACCTTGTTAACATTGCGGTAAAGTGCTTAAAATACAGCTGTACCAAATAGTAAATTATATGTGGGCCAATAGTCGATTAATTAAGGGCCCTATTGTGTAAAACGGATATACTCGAATCCACGAGTACTCGTTCAAACTTCAAGCATGCTTTGTTTCAAGGAAAACCTTGTTAAAATTGCGGTAAAGTGCTTAAAATGCAGCTGTACCAAATAGTAAATTATGGTAAAAAACCAATACATACACCTCAACCGATTCTAATAATTTTAGCGGTTATCCATTTCAAAATTTTGCCGTTAGATAACCGATAGAATGAGCCTGACACAGAAATACATGTGGAAAGTGTAGGAGGGGTGGGTAGGGAACGAGTACATCGCTTGTACCTTCCCCCGTCCCTTCCAGATAGATAAAAAGATGATTTAGACATAATAATGGTCCCAAAAACATACACACCTTTTCAGTTAAATATCTTTAAAAAATACATTATAAACGTTAAATAGTGCTATTACGGAAGAGGGGAGGGGGATGCCATTACATTTTCACTGTCGAAAGATAATATTTGGGAAGTTTTTCGCACCATAAATTGATTTAATCTCATGTTTAAGGTTGTTGTTCATTCCACTGGTTATTTAACGGCCAAATTTTGAAATGTTCGGCCCCTAAATGTATGCAATTCGGCTGTGTCGGCTGAGGTGTATATATTGGTTTTTTACCGGTTTTTTACTTTCCGAACATTACGTAGAAATATTGGAGATAAGTTTAATTGACCATTACGAGGCATTTAAGGTGCCGGATTGTGTTTTCGAACAAGATAATGCTGTCACCTCACACCCACTGCATCTCACAACCCACTAAAAAGTGGTTTTCTGATAAAAATATCGAGGCTTTCGATTGTCCAGCTCAGAATTGCTTCGAGATCAGAATTGCTTCGAGAACCTTTTGTGCATTCTTGTACGTCGTTTTTATGAAAACGGAATGCAATTTGACGACGTAAACATGCTCAAATGTCGAGTTCGGGAGAGCATTGGAGGAGATACAGAAGAAAAGCTAAAACACATATTTTATACATGAAATCGTATTTGATTGAAGTCATCCGAAAGATTAACACGTAAAAAGACTGTTAAATATTGAAAACATGATGAATTTTCAGAAATATGGATGAATTTTGTTGAAACTCATTGGTGGTGCTATTTTTATTTCGCACCCTTTTTTTAGTTTTCCTGAAATTACTAAAAAACGGATCCACAGATTCAAACTTTTCAAAGCTGGTTTAATCCGGAACACAATTTAGAACATATCACAGAAAGCATTGAGTTAGAGCTCAATTATTCGTCTGTTACAGAGAAAAAAAGTAGGTGGTGCTATTTTAATTTCGTTGGGTGTATATTGGTTTTTTACCCATTTTGGTTATCCTATTACAAATGCTTTTCCATGCCTCAAGAAGGAAGAGCTATAAAGTGACAGACATATGGGGAACACTGTAGTTTTGAGAAACAATTTCACTTGTTTTGGAATCATTCCATCGCTTCTTTTGCTGATGTTACAGGCTTAAAACAAGAAGAATACATATTTCCTGCTGCAAAGTAGCCTCTGGACAGTCGCATAATTACATTGATTCGACAAACAATAACATAACTTTTATTTTTCTTTATATATCAGTGTGGAATCGATCATAATGGAATCTAAAAACAATATCTTTTAATTTTCAACTAAACAATGCTTAAAAGTTCTTATTTTTATGTATAACTTCATGAGAAACTAAAAAAGTAATCGAAATAGTTTACACCGTCATTCAAATATTACGCCACAATTCACTTTTGACGGCTACTCCACACACCTTTTGGATGCGGCAGTTGCGGCAATTGCAACAGTGTTGTGTTTTTGTACAACTTTGCCGCTCGTGACGCTCGTGCTGCACGTTGAACCAAGGTACTTTAAAAAGACAGGTAGCTTTATCCAGAACAAATCCCCGATTTTATTTTAGAAAAAACTTCAGAGTTTGACATTCACGGGATGGTGGGATGTTTACTTCGGGAACGCTCTTTTCGGAGCTGTTTTCGCTTTTCTGTAGTATTACGACAGTTCAAATTCACGAAAAGTGGCACGAAAGTTAAAGTTTATGGAAATATTCTCAAAATTCTTCCTAGTGTTTCAATATGGTATCGGTCCGTAGGTCTTGCCACCCGGCCTAGAACAAGAGCTAGCTAGCGTTCCTGGACCGTGCTCACTCGCTGTAAAACACAACTCGGTCGCTCGAATGATCTTAAATAGAGAGATGAATCATTTAAACATTCGAAAAAGAGTGAAATCAGGTACTTTTCCTGAGAAAACCACCAAACTTGCCCACATCTTCTTCTTCTTCTTCTTGAAACTCACGTGGTTTTGTTGATAAAAGCGCCCTGCTATGAATGTCAAACAAATTCAAAATGGTGACCTGTCAAAGCGGTTAAGAAGCTACCTGTCTTTTTAAAGTACCTTGCCTTGCTGCACGTTGAACGCTCCCATTCGATCCCGTGTTTGACAAGCCGAAATGGTGTACGGAATTGTCGCGAGTGCCGCTCGTGCTGCAGCCAGTTTGCCAGAGCCTTAAATCTTCAATTTTAATTGCGTATAGATTCTTTTTTCCTATTGGTTGTGCTCAAACAATTTTCCAGGGTAAGGCAAGGGCAAGAGAGACATAAGTCTCTTGCAAATGCTTATTTTCTTACCGCGACTGTAAAAGTTCTTCCTCTGATGATTTTAAATTTACTCTTGAGATCTTTATGTCACTTTCGATTACTTTGTTAGAATTTGTGCATTTGCGAATTGTAATTGTGTTCCTAATGTTTCCAATATGTTTCGTTCCTCTTTTTGTAAGTTGTAATTGGCAAAGAAGCTATCCCTAAACAACTCAGCTTTTTAATTCTCGCAACTTCAAGTTCTTTTCCAACTGCTCAATCTCTACTTCTAAATTCACTCTTAATCGTATTTGCCTTCTGTAGTTGGAATTTTTCCTCTCTGTATGAAATAAATCCGGGGGGCAGAACCGCTGTTACCAATATTGTATAAATGACCAAGTCCACACTGCCATTCCAATCGTAAGACTGACTGTAGATAGATGCCGGTAACATAGGCGTTGTAACGGGTTTGGGCGATCCGGGTGCGAAGGAGACTCGAACCGCTGGCGTTCCACGCGCCGAACGCAGACTTCTACTTACTTCAGCTAGCAGCAAGCTAATCGTAACAAGAGATGACGGATACCGGTCAATGCGTTATGCGCAAGCCTTTTTCATTGTAAACAGGCCATTGAGGTGAGCTTCCAAAATGATTCTAGGGTTTTCAAAGCGAGCTTCGGAGAGGTTTCAGGTTGTGCTCGTTGTCAAAATCGTTGTCTGTTATGATGATCGCGTTGATGACGCCAACCGCTTGGCCAGTCAACGCCAGGTTCAGCATCCTTCAGCAACGCCTGGCTTGATAGCATCGGAAGATTTTGACCGACCCATGATGTCGGTAAACATGACTTTGAATTTTGGCCATTGCTCATAATCTCCGTCGAATTTTGGAATGGGCACTTGCAGATGCGGCTGATGAACCACGCTTTGGTTTGCATTGCTCGTGCATGATGTCTCTTCCTTCAGTTTTACTGCTAACGTTTCTATTTGTAGTGCAATGCTGGAACACACTTGTTCGAACTCGTCCAGCTGGTTGTCGTATTCGTCGTATGTCGTATTTGATAGATACGGTTTCTTCTTCTTTTGAATTGCACTCACCGTTTCTCTTCTAAGGTTTTGTCTCTGTATCTTTTCGCGCAGGTCACAGCTTATTTGGATTTTTGAACATCACTTTTGATTTCACGTTCACTATTAATTTCGTTGTGTTGAGTTAGTTATCCACCGGAAAGCTACTTGTTAACAAGGTTTTTCTTGAAACAAAGCATGCTTGAAGTTTGAACGAGTACTCGTGGATTCGAGTATATTCGTTTTACACAACAGGGCCCCTAATTAATCGACTATTGGCCCAAATATAATTTACTATTTGGTACAGCTGCATTTTAAGCACCTTACCGCAATGTGAATAAGGTTTTTCTTGAAACAAAGCATGCTTGAAGTTTTAACGAGTACTCGTTTAATTCGAGAGCGCCTCATTATGTAAAACGAATTTACTCGAATCAAACGAGTACTCGTTTAATTCGAGTACTCGAATGATTCGAGTAAATTCGTTTTACACAATAGGGGGCACTCGAATTAAACGAGTACTCGTTTGATTCGAGCATGTTCGTTTTACACGATAGGACCTACTCGAATTAAACGAGTACTCGTTTGAATCGAGCATGTTCGTTTTACACGATAGGACCTACTCGAATTAAACGAGTACTCGAATCATTCGTTAAATTCGTTTTACACAATAGGGGGCACTCGATTGTAACGAGTACTCGTTCAAACTACAAGCATGCTTTGTTCCAAGAAAAACCTTGTTAACATAGCGGTAAAGTGCTTAAAATGCAGCAGTACCAAATAGTATTGTGTAAAACAAATATACTCGAATCCACGAGTACTCGTTCAAACTTCAAGCATGCTTTGTTTCAAGAAAAACCTTGTTAACATTGCGGTAAAGTGCTTGAAATGCAGCTGTACCAAATAGTAAATTATTTATGGGCCAATAGTGGATTAATTAAGGGCCCTATTGTGTAAAACGAATTCTCTCGAATCCAACGCTTAAAAGTGCAAAAACTATTGTGTAAAACGAATATACTCGAATCCACGAGTACTCGTTCAAACTTCAAGCATGCTTTGTTTCAAGAAAAACCTTGTTAACATTGTGGTAAAGTGCATGAAATGCAGCTCTACCAAATAGTATATTATTTATGGGCCAATAGTCGATTAATTAAGGGCCCTATTGTGTAAAACGAATTCTCTCGAATCCAACGCTTAAAAGTGCAAAAACTATTGTGTAAAACCAATATACTCGAATCCACGAGTACTCGTACAAACTTCAAGCATGCTTTGTTTCAAGAAAAACCTTGTTAACATTGCGGTAAAGTGCTTGAAATGCAGCTGTACCAAATAGTATTGTGTAAAGCCAATATACTCGAATCCACGAGTACTCGTTCAAACTTCAAGCATGCTTTGTTTCAAGAAAAACCTTGTTAACATTGCGGTGAAGTGCTTAAAATGCAGCTGTACCAAATAGTAAATTATTTATGGGCCAATAGTCGATTAATTAAGGGCCCTGTTGTGTAAAATGAATTCTCTCGAATCCAACGCTTAAAAGTGCAAAAACTATTGTGTAAAACGAATATACTCGAATCCACGAGCACTCGTTCAAACTTCAAGCATGCTTTGTTTCAAGAAAAACCTTGTTCACATTGCGGTAAGGTGCTTAAAATGCAGCTCTACCAAATAGTATTGTGTAAAACGAATATACTCGAATCCACGAGTACTCGTTCAAACTTCAAGCATGCTTTGTTTCAAGAAAAACCTTGTTAACACTGTGGTAAAGTGCATGAAATGCAGCTGTACCAAATAGTATATTATTTATGGGCCAATAGTCGATTAATTAAGGGCCCTATTGTGTAAAACGAATTCTCTCGAATCCAACGCTTAAAAGTGCAAAAACTATTGTGTAAAACGAATATACTCGAATCCACGAGTACTCGTACAAACTTCAAGCATGCTTTGTTTCAAGAAAAACCTTGTTAACATTGCGGTAAAGTGCTTAAAATGCAGCTGTACCAAATAGTATTGTGTAAAGCCAATATACTCGAATCCACGAGTACTCGTTCAAACTTCAAGCATGCTTTATTTCAAGAAAAACCTTGTTAACATTGCGGTAAAGTGCATGAAATGCAGCTGTACCAAATAGTAAATTATTTATGGGCCAATAGTCGATTAATTAAGGGCCCTATTGTGTAAAACGAATTCGTTCGAATCCAACGCTTAAAAGTGCAAAAACTATCGTGTAAAACGAATATACTCGAATCCACGAGCACTCGTTCAAACTTCAAGCATGCTTTGTTTCAAGAAAAACCTTGTTCACATTGCGGTAAGGTGCTTAAAATGCAGCTCTACCAAATAGTATTGTGTAAAACGAATATACTCGAATCCACGAGTACTCGTTCAAACTTCAAGCATGCTTTGTTTCAAGAAAAACCTTGTTAACACTGTGGTAAAGTGCATGAAATGCAGCTGTACCAAATAGTATATTATTTATGGGCCAATAGTCGATTAATTAAGGGCCCTATTGTGTAAAACGAATTCTCTCGAGTCCAACGCTTAAAAGTGCAAAAACTATTGTGTAAAACGAATATACTCGAATCCACGAGTACTCGTTCAAACTTCAAGCATGCTTTGTTTCAAGAAAAACCTTGTTAACATTGCGGTAAAGGGCTTAAAATGCAGCTCTACCAAATAGTAAATTATTTAAGGGCCAATAGTCGATTAATTAAGGGCCCTATTGTGTAAAACGAATTCTCTCGAATCCAACGCTTAAAGGTGCAAAAACTATTGTGTAACATTGCGGTAAAGTGCTTGAAATGCAGCTGTACCAAATAGTATTGTGTAAAGCCAATATACTCGAATCCACGAGTACTCGTTCAAACTTCAAGGATGCTTTGTTTCAAGAAAAACCTTGTTAACATTGCGGTAAAGTGCATGAAATGCAGCTGTACCAAATAGTAAATTATTTATGGGCCAATAGTCGATTAATTAAGGGCCCTATTGTGTAAAACGAATTCTCTCGAATCCAACGCTTAAAGGTGCAAAAACTATTGTGTAAAACGAATATACTCGAATCCACGAGTACTCGTTCAAACTTCAAGCATGCTTTGTTTCAAGAAAAACCTTGTTAACATTGTGGTAAAGTGCATGAAATGCAGCTCTACCAAATAGTATATTATTTATGGGCCAATAGTCGATTAATTAAGGGCCCTATTGTGTAAAACGAATTCTCTCGAATCCAACGCTTAAAAGTGCAAAAACTATTGTGTAAAACGAATATACTCGAATCCACGAGTACTCGTACAAACTTCAAGCATGCTTTGTTTCAAGAAAAACCTTGTTAACATTGCGGTAAAGTGCTTAAAATGCAGCTGTACCAAATAGTATTGTGTAAAGCCAATATACTCGAATCCACGAGTACTCGTTCAAACTTCAAGCATGCTTTATTTCAAGAAAAACCTTGTTAACATTGCGGTAAAGTGCATGAAATGCAGCTGTACCAAATAGTAAATTATTTATGGGCCAATAGTCGATTAATTAAGGGCCCTATTGTGTAAAACGAATTCTCTCGAATCCAACGCTTAAAAGTGCAAAAACTATTGTGTAAAACGAATATACTCGAATCCACGAGTACTCGTACAAACTTCAAGCATGCTTTGTTTCAAGAAAAACCTTGTTAACATTGCGGTAAAGTGCTTAAAATGCAGCTGTACCAAATAGTATTGTGTAAAGCCAATATACTCGAATCCACGAGTACTCGTTCAAACTTCAAGCATGCTTTATTTCAAGAAAAACCTTGTTAACATTGCGGTAAAGTGCATGAAATGCAGCTGTACCAAATAGTAAATTATTTATGGGCCAATAGTCGATTAATTAAGGGCCCAGTTGTTTAAAACGAATTCTCTCGAATCCAACGCTTAAAAGTGCAAAAACTATCGTGTAAAACGAATATACTCGAATCCACGAGTACTCGTTCAAACTTCAAGCATGCTTTGTTTCAAGAAAAACCTTGTTCACATTGCGGTGAAGTGCTTAAAATGCAGCTCTACCAAATAGTTAGTTATATATGGGCCAATAGTCGATTAATTAAGGGCCCTATTGTGTAAAACGGATATACTCGAATCCACGAATACTCGTTCAAACTTCAAGCATGCTTTGTTTCAAGAAAAACCTTGTTAACATTGCGGTAAAGTGCTTAAAATACAGCTGTACCAAATAGTAAATTATATGTGGGCCAATAGTCGATTAATTAAGGGCCCTATTGTGTAAAACGGATATACTCGAATCCACGAGTACTCGTTCAAACTTCAAGCATGCTTTGTTTCAAGGAAAACCTTGTTAAAATTGCGGTAAAGTGCTTAAAATGCAGCTGTACCAAATAGTAAATTATGGTAAAAAACCAATACATACACCTCAACCGATTCTAATAATTTTAGCGGTTATCCATTTCAAAATTTTGCCGTTAGATAACCGATAGAATGAGCCTGACACAGAAATACATGTGGAAAGTGTAGGAGGGGTGGGTAGGGAACGAGTACATCGCTTGTACCTTCCCCCGTCCCTTCCAGATAGATAAAAAGATGATTTAGACATAATAATGGTCCCAAAAACATACACACCTTTTCAGTTAAATATCTTTAAAAAATACATTATAAACGTTAAATAGTGCTATTACGGAAGAGGGGAGGGGGATGCCATTACATTTTCACTGTCGAAAGATAATATTTGGGAAGTTTTTCGCACCATAAATTGATTTAATCTCATGTTTAAGGTTGTTGTTCATTCCACTGGTTATTTAACGGCCAAATTTTGAAATGTTCGGCCCCTAAATGTATGCAATTCGGCTGTGTCGGCTGAGGTGTATATATTGGTTTTTTACCGGTTTTTTACTTTCCGAACATTACGTAGAAATATTGGAGATAAGTTTAATTGACCATTACGAGGCATTTAAGGTGCCGGATTGTGTTTTCGAACAAGATAATGCTGTCACCTCACACCCACTGCATCTCACAACCCACTAAAAAGTGGTTTTCTGATAAAAATATCGAGGCTTTCGATTGTCCAGCTCAGAATTGCTTCGAGATCAGAATTGCTTCGAGAACCTTTTGTGCATTCTTGTACGTCGTTTTTATGAAAACGGAATGCAATTTGACGACGTAAACATGCTCAAATGTCGAGTTCGGGAGAGCATTGGAGGAGATACAGAAGAAAAGCTAAAACACATATTTTATACATGAAATCGTATTTGATTGAAGTCATCCGAAAGATTAACACGTAAAAAGACTGTTAAATATTGAAAACATGATGAATTTTCAGAAATATGGATGAATTTTGTTGAAACTCATTGGTGGTGCTATTTTTATTTCGCACCCTTTTTTTAGTTTTCCTGAAATTACTAAAAAACGGATCCACAGATTCAAACTTTTCAAAGCTGGTTTAATCCGGAACACAATTTAGAACATATCACAGAAAGCATTGAGTTAGAGCTCAATTATTCGTCTGTTACAGAGAAAAAAAGTAGGTGGTGCTATTTTAATTTCGTTGGGTGTATATTGGTTTTTTACCCATTTTGGTTATCCTATTACAAATGCTTTTCCATGCCTCAAGAAGGAAGAGCTATAAAGTGACAGACATATGGGGAACACTGTAGTTTTGAGAAACAATTTCACTTGTTTTGGAATCATTCCATCGCTTCTTTTGCTGATGTTACAGGCTTAAAACAAGAAGAATACATATTTCCTGCTGCAAAGTAGCCTCTGGACAGTCGCATAATTACATTGATTCGACAAACAATAACATAACTTTTATTTTTCTTTATATATCAGTGTGGAATCGATCATAATGGAATCTAAAAACAATATCTTTTAATTTTCAACTAAACAATGCTTAAAAGTTCTTATTTTTATGTATAACTTCATGAGAAACTAAAAAAGTAATCGAAATAGTTTACACCGTCATTCAAATATTACGCCACAATTCACTTTTGACGGCTACTCCACACACCTTTTGGATGCGGCAGTTGCGGCAATTGCAACAGTGTTGTGTTTTTGTACAACTTTGCCGCTCGTGACGCTCGTGCTGCACGTTGAACCAAGGTACTTTAAAAAGACAGGTAGCTTTATCCAGAACAAATCCCCGATTTTATTTTAGAAAAAACTTCAGAGTTTGACATTCACGGGATGGTGGGATGTTTACTTCGGGAACGCTCTTTTCGGAGCTGTTTTCGCTTTTCTGTAGTATTACGACAGTTCAAATTCACGAAAAGTGGCACGAAAGTTAAAGTTTATGGAAATATTCTCAAAATTCTTCCTAGTGTTTCAATATGGTATCGGTCCGTAGGTCTTGCCACCCGGCCTAGAACAAGAGCTAGCTAGCGTTCCTGGACCGTGCTCACTCGCTGTAAAACACAACTCGGTCGCTCGAATGATCTTAAATAGAGAGATGAATCATTTAAACATTCGAAAAAGAGTGAAATCAGGTACTTTTCCTGAGAAAACCACCAAACTTGCCCACATCTTCTTCTTCTTCTTCTTGAAACTCACGTGGTTTTGTTGATAAAAGCGCCCTGCTATGAATGTCAAACAAATTCAAAATGGTGACCTGTCAAAGCGGTTAAGAAGCTACCTGTCTTTTTAAAGTACCTTGCCTTGCTGCACGTTGAACGCTCCCATTCGATCCCGTGTTTGACAAGCCGAAATGGTGTACGGAATTGTCGCGAGTGCCGCTCGTGCTGCAGCCAGTTTGCCAGAGCCTTAAATCTTCAATTTTAATTGCGTATAGATTCTTTTTTCCTATTGGTTGTGCTCAAACAATTTTCCAGGGTAAGGCAAGGGCAAGAGAGACATAAGTCTCTTGCAAATGCTTATTTTCTTACCGCGACTGTAAAAGTTCTTCCTCTGATGATTTTAAATTTACTCTTGAGATCTTTATGTCACTTTCGATTACTTTGTTAGAATTTGTGCATTTGCGAATTGTAATTGTGTTCCTAATGTTTCCAATATGTTTCGTTCCTCTTTTTGTAAGTTGTAATTGGCAAAGAAGCTATCCCTAAACAACTCAGCTTTTTAATTCTCGCAACTTCAAGTTCTTTTCCAACTGCTCAATCTCTACTTCTAAATTCACTCTTAATCGTATTTGCCTTCTGTAGTTGGAATTTTTCCTCTCTGTATGAAATAAATCCGGGGGGCAGAACCGCTGTTACCAATATTGTATAAATGACCAAGTCCACACTGCCATTCCAATCGTAAGACTGACTGTAGATAGATGCCGGTAACATAGGCGTTGTAACGGGTTTGGGCGATCCGGGTGCGAAGGAGACTCGAACCGCTGGCGTTCCACGCGCCGAACGCAGACTTCTACTTACTTCAGCTAGCAGCAAGCTAATCGTAACAAGAGATGACGGATACCGGTCAATGCGTTATGCGCAAGCCTTTTTCATTGTAAACAGGCCATTGAGGTGAGCTTCCAAAATGATTCTAGGGTTTTCAAAGCGAGCTTCGGAGAGGTTTCAGGTTGTGCTCGTTGTCAAAATCGTTGTCTGTTATGATGATCGCGTTGATGACGCCAACCGCTTGGCCAGTCAACGCCAGGTTCAGCATCCTTCAGCAACGCCTGGCTTGATAGCATCGGAAGATTTTGACCGACCCATGATGTCGGTAAACATGACTTTGAATTTTGGCCATTGCTCATAATCTCCGTCGAATTTTGGAATGGGCACTTGCAGATGCGGCTGATGAACCACGCTTTGGTTTGCATTGCTCGTGCATGATGTCTCTTCCTTCAGTTTTACTGCTAACGTTTCTATTTGTAGTGTAATGCTGGAACACACTTGTTCGAACTCGTCCAGCTGGTTGTCGTATTCGTCGTATGTCGTATTTGATAGATACGGTTTCTTCTTCTTTTGAATTGCACTCACCGTTTCTCTTCTAAGGTTTTGTCTCTGTATCTTTTCGCGCAGGTCACAGCTTATTTGGATTTTTGAACATCACTTTTGATTTCACGTTCACTATTAATTTCGTTGTGTTGAGTTAGTTATCCACCGGAAAGCTACTTGTTAACAAGGTTTTTCTTGAAACAAAGCATGCTTGAAGTTTGAACGAGTACTCGTGGATTCGAGTATATTCGTTTTACACAACAGGGCCCCTAATTAATCGACTATTGGCCCAAATATAATTTACTATTTGGTACAGCTGCATTTTAAGCACCTTACCGCAATGTGAATAAGGTTTTTCTTGAAACAAAGCATGCTTGAAGTTTTAACGAGTACTCGTTTAATTCGAGAGCGCCTCATTATGTAAAACGAATTTACTCGAATCAAACGAGTACTCGTTTAATTCGAGTACTCGAATGATTCGAGTAAATTCGTTTTACACAATAGGGGGCACTCGAATTAAACGAGTACTCGTTTGATTCGAGCATGTTCGTTTTACACGATAGGACCTACTCGAATTAAACGAGTACTCGTTTGAATCGAGCATGTTCGTTTTACACGATAGGACCTACTCGAATTAAACGAGTACTCGAATCATTCGTTAAATTCGTTTTACACAATAGGGGGCACTCGATTGTAACGAGTACTCGTTCAAACTACAAGCATGCTTTGTTCCAAGAAAAACCTTGTTAACATAGCGGTAAAGTGCTTAAAATGCAGCAGTACCAAATAGTATTGTGTAAAACAAATATACTCGAATCCACGAGTACTCGTTCAAACTTCAAGCATGCTTTGTTTCAAGAAAAACCTTGTTAACATTGCGGTAAAGTGCTTGAAATGCAGCTGTACCAAATAGTAAATTATTTATGGGCCAATAGTGGATTAATTAAGGGCCCTATTGTGTAAAACGAATTCTCTCGAATCCAACGCTTAAAAGTGCAAAAACTATTGTGTAAAACGAATATACTCGAATCCACGAGTACTCGTTCAAACTTCAAGCATGCTTTGTTTCAAGAAAAACCTTGTTAACATTGTGGTAAAGTGCATGAAATGCAGCTCTACCAAATAGTATATTATTTATGGGCCAATAGTCGATTAATTAAGGGCCCTATTGTGTAAAACGAATTCTCTCGAATCCAACGCTTAAAAGTGCAAAAACTATTGTGTAAAACCAATATACTCGAATCCACGAGTACTCGTACAAACTTCAAGCATGCTTTGTTTCAAGAAAAACCTTGTTAACATTGCGGTAAAGTGCTTGAAATGCAGCTGTACCAAATAGTATTGTGTAAAGCCAATATACTCGAATCCACGAGTACTCGTTCAAACTTCAAGCATGCTTTGTTTCAAGAAAAACCTTGTTAACATTGCGGTGAAGTGCTTAAAATGCAGCTGTACCAAATAGTAAATTATTTATGGGCCAATAGTCGATTAATTAAGGGCCCTGTTGTGTAAAATGAATTCTCTCGAATCCAACGCTTAAAAGTGCAAAAACTATTGTGTAAAACGAATATACTCGAATCCACGAGCACTCGTTCAAACTTCAAGCATGCTTTGTTTCAAGAAAAACCTTGTTCACATTGCGGTAAGGTGCTTAAAATGCAGCTCTACCAAATAGTATTGTGTAAAACGAATATACTCGAATCCACGAGTACTCGTTCAAACTTCAAGCATGCTTTGTTTCAAGAAAAACCTTGTTAACACTGTGGTAAAGTGCATGAAATGCAGCTGTACCAAATAGTATATTATTTATGGGCCAATAGTCGATTAATTAAGGGCCCTATTGTGTAAAACGAATTCTCTCGAATCCAACGCTTAAAAGTGCAAAAACTATTGTGTAAAACGAATATACTCGAATCCACGAGTACTCGTACAAACTTCAAGCATGCTTTGTTTCAAGAAAAACCTTGTTAACATTGCGGTAAAGTGCTTAAAATGCAGCTGTACCAAATAGTATTGTGTAAAGCCAATATACTCGAATCCACGAGTACTCGTTCAAACTTCAAGCATGCTTTATTTCAAGAAAAACCTTGTTAACATTGCGGTAAAGTGCATGAAATGCAGCTGTACCAAATAGTAAATTATTTATGGGCCAATAGTCGATTAATTAAGGGCCCTATTGTGTAAAACGAATTCGTTCGAATCCAACGCTTAAAAGTGCAAAAACTATCGTGTAAAACGAATATACTCGAATCCACGAGCACTCGTTCAAACTTCAAGCATGCTTTGTTTCAAGAAAAACCTTGTTCACATTGCGGTAAGGTGCTTAAAATGCAGCTCTACCAAATAGTATTGTGTAAAACGAATATACTCGAATCCACGAGTACTCGTTCAAACTTCAAGCATGCTTTGTTTCAAGAAAAACCTTGTTAACACTGTGGTAAAGTGCATGAAATGCAGCTGTACCAAATAGTATATTATTTATGGGCCAATAGTCGATTAATTAAGGGCCCTATTGTGTAAAACGAATTCTCTCGAGTCCAACGCTTAAAAGTGCAAAAACTATTGTGTAAAACGGATATACTCGAATCCACGAGTACTCGTTCAAACTTCAAGCATGCTTTGTTTCAAGAAAAACCTTGTTAACATTGCGGTAAAGGGCTTAAAATGCAGCTCTACCAAATAGTAAATTATTTAAGGGCCAATAGTCGATTAATTAAGGGCCCTATTGTGTAAAACGAATTCTCTCGAATCCAACGCTTAAAGGTGCAAAAACTATTGTGTAACATTGCGGTAAAGTGCTTGAAATGCAGCTGTACCAAATAGTATTGTGTAAAGCCAATATACTCGAATCCACGAGTACTCGTTCAAACTTCAAGGATGCTTTGTTTCAAGAAAAACCTTGTTAACATTGCGGTAAAGTGCATGAAATGCAGCTGTACCAAATAGTAAATTATTTATGGGCCAATAGTCGATTAATTAAGGGCCCTATTGTGTAAAACGAATTCTCTCGAATCCAACGCTTAAAGGTGCAAAAACTATTGTGTAAAACGAATATACTCGAATCCACGAGTACTCGTTCAAACTTCAAGCATGCTTTGTTTCAAGAAAAACCTTGTTAACATTGCGGTATAATGCTTAAATGCAGCTGTATCAAATAGTTAGTTATATATGGGCCAATAGTCGATTAATTAAGGGCCCTGTTGTGTAAAATGAATATACTCGAATCCACGAGTACTCGTTCAAAATTCAAGCATGCTTTGTTTCAAGAAAAATCTTGTTAACATTGCGGTGAAGTGCTTAAAATGCAGCTCTACCAAATAGTTAATTACTTATGGGCCAATAGTGGATTAATTAAGGGCCCTATTGTGTAAAACGAATTCTCTCGAGTCCAACGCTTAAAGGTGCCAAAACTATTGTGTAAAACGAATATACTCGAATCCACGAGTACTCGTTCAAACTTCAAGCATGCTTTGTTTAAAGAACAACCTTGTTAACATTGCGGTAAAGTGCTTGAAATGCAGCTGTACTAAATAGTAAATTATTTATGGGCCAATAGTCGATTAATTAAGGGCCCTATTGTGTAAAACGAATTCTCTCGAATCCAACGCTTAAAAGTCTAAAAACTATTGTGTAAAACGAATATACTCGAATCCACGGGTACTCGTTCAAACTTCAAGCATGCTTTGTTTCAAGAAAAACCTTGTTAACATTGCGGTAAAGTGCTTGAAATGCAGCTCTACCAAATAGTAAATTATTTATGGGCCAATAGTCGATTAATTAGGGCCCTATTGTGTAAAACGAATTCTCTCGAATCCAACGCTTAAAAGTGCAAAAACTATTGTGTAAAACGAATATACTCGAATCCACGAGCACTCGTTCAAACTTCAAGCATGCTTTGTTTCAAGAAAAGCCTTGTTCACATTGCGGTAAGGTGCTTAAAATGCAGCTGTACCAAATAGTATTGTGTAAAGCCAATATACTCGAATCCACGAGTACTCGTTCAAACTTCAAGCATGCTTTGTTTCAAGAAAAACCTTGTTAACATTGCGGTAAAGTGCTTGAAATGCAGCTCTACCAAATAGTAAATTATTTATGGGCCAATAGTCGATTAATTAGGGCCCTATTGTGTAAAACGAATTCTCTCGAATCCAACGCTTAAAAGTCTAAAAACTATTGTGTAAAACGAATATACTCGAATCCACGGGTACTCGTTCAAACTTCAAGCATGCTTTGTTTCAAGAAAAACCTTGTTAACATTGCGGTAAAGTGCTTGAAATGCAGCTCTACCAAATAGTAAATTATTTATGGGCCAATAGTCGATTAATTAGGGCCCTATTGTGTAAAACGAATTCTCTCGAATCCAACGCTTAAAAGTCTAAAAACTATTGTGTAAAACGAATATACTCGAATCCACGGGTACTCGTTCAAACTTCAAGCATGCTTTGTTTCAAGAAAAACCTTGTTAACATTGCGGTAAAGTGCTTGAAATGCAGCTCTACCAAATAGTAAATTATTTATGGGCCAATAGTCGATTAATTAGGGCCCTATTGTGTAAAACGAATTCTCTCGAATCCAACGCTTAAAAGTGCAAAAACTATTGTGTAAAACCAATATACTCGAATCCACGAGTACTCGTACAAACTTCAAGCATGCTTTGTTTCAAGAAAAACCTTGTTAACATTGCGGTAAAGTGCTTGAAATGCAGCTGTACCAAATAGTATTGTATAAAGCCAATATACTCGAATCCACGAGTACTCGTTCAAACTTCAAGCATGCTTTGTTTCAAGAAAAACCTTGTTAACATTGCGGTGAAGTGCTTAAAATGCAGCTGTACCAAATAGTAAATTATTTATGGGCCAATAGTCGATTAATTAAGGGCCCTGTTGTGTAAAATGAATTCTCTCGAATCCAACGCTTAAAAGTGCAAAAACTATTGTGTAAAACGAATATACTCGAATCCACGAGCACTCGTTCAAACTTCAAGCATGCTTTGTTTCAAGGAAAACCTTGTTCACATTGCGGTAAGGTGCTTAAAATGCAGCTCTACCAAATAGTATTGTGTAAAACGAATATACTCGAATCCACGAGTACTCGTTCAAACTTCAAGCATGCTTTGTTTCAAGAAAAACCTTGTTAACATTGTGGTAAAGTGCATGAAATGCAGCTGTACCAAATAGTATATTATTTATGGGCCAATAGTCGATTAATTAAGGGCCCTATTGTGTAAAACGAATTCTCTCGAATCCAACGCTTAAAAGTGCAAAAACTATTGTGTAAAACGAATATACTCGAATCCACGAGTACTCGTACAAACTTCAAGCATGCTTTGTTTCAAGAAAAACCTTGTTAACATTGCGGTAAAGTGCTTAAAATGCAGCTGTACCAAATAGTATTGTGTAAAGCCAATATACTCGAATCCACGAGTACTCGTTCAAACTTCAAGCATGCTTTATTTCAAGAAAAACCTTGTTAACATTGCGGTAAAGTGCATGAAATGCAGCTGTACCAAATAGTAAATTATTTATGGGCCAATAGTCGATTAATTAAGGGCCCTATTGTGTAAAACGAATTCGTTCGAATCCAACGCTTAAAAGTGCAAAAACTATCGTGTAAAACGAATATACTCGAATCCACGAGCACTCGTTCAAACTTCAAGCATGCTTTGTTTCAAGAAAAACCTTGTTCACATTGCGGTAAGGTGCTTAAAATGCAGCTCTACCAAATAGTATTGTGTAAAACGAATATACTCGAATCCACGAGTACTCGTTCAAACTTCAAGCATGCTTTGTTTCAAGAAAAACCTTGTTAACACTGTGGTAAAGTGCATGAAATGCAGCTGTACCAAATAGTATATTATTTATGGGCCAATAGTCGATTAATTAAGGGCCCTATTGTGTAAAACGAATTCTCTCGAGTCCAACGCTTAAAAGTGCAAAAACTATTGTGTAAAACGAATATACTCGAATCCACGAGTACTCGTTCAAACTTCAAGCATGCTTTGTTTCAAGAAAAACCTTGTTAACATTGCGGTAAAGGGCTTAAAATGCAGCTCTACCAAATAGTAAATTATTTAAGGGCCAATAGTCGATTAATTAAGGGCCCTATTGTGTAAAACGAATTCTCTCGAATCCAACGCTTAAAGGTGCAAAAACTATTGTGTAACATTGCGGTAAAGTGCTTGAAATGCAGCTGTACCAAATAGTATTGTGTAAAGCCAATATACTCGAATCCACGAGTACTCGTTCAAACTTCAAGGATGCTTTGTTTCAAGAAAAACCTTGTTAACATTGCGGTAAAGTGCATGAAATGCAGCTGTACCAAATAGTAAATTATTTATGGGCCAATAGTCGATTAATTAAGGGCCCTATTGTGTAAAACGAATTCTCTCGAATCCAACGCTTAAAGGTGCAAAAACTATTGTGTAAAACGAATATACTCGAATCCACGAGTACTCGTTCAAACTTCAAGCATGCTTTGTTTCAAGAAAAACCTTGTTAACATTGTGGTAAAGTGCATGAAATGCAGCTCTACCAAATAGTATATTATTTATGGGCCAATAGTCGATTAATTAAGGGCCCTATTGTGTAAAACGAATTCTCTCGAATCCAACGCTTAAAAGTGCAAAAACTATTGTGTAAAACGAATATACTCGAATCCACGAGTACTCGTACAAACTTCAAGCATGCTTTGTTTCAAGAAAAACCTTGTTAACATTGCGGTAAAGTGCTTAAAATGCAGCTGTACCAAATAGTATTGTGTAAAGCCAATATACTCGAATCCACGAGTACTCGTTCAAACTTCAAGCATGCTTTATTTCAAGAAAAACCTTGTTAACATTGCGGTAAAGTGCATGAAATGCAGCTGTACCAAATAGTAAATTATTTATGGGCCAATAGTCGATTAATTAAGGGCCCTATTGTGTAAAACGAATTCTCTCGAATCCAACGCTTAAAAGTGCAAAAACTATTGTGTAAAACGAATATACTCGAATCCACGAGTACTCGTACAAACTTCAAGCATGCTTTGTTTCAAGAAAAACCTTGTTAACATTGCGGTAAAGTGCTTAAAATGCAGCTGTACCAAATAGTATTGTGTAAAGCCAATATACTCGAATCCACGAGTACTCGTTCAAACTTCAAGCATGCTTTATTTCAAGAAAAACCTTGTTAACATTGCGGTAAAGTGCATGAAATGCAGCTGTACCAAATAGTAAATTATTTATGGGCCAATAGTCGATTAATTAAGGGCCCAGTTGTTTAAAACGAATTCTCTCGAATCCAACGCTTAAAAGTGCAAAAACTATCGTGTAAAACGAATATACTCGAATCCACGAGTACTCGTTCAAACTTCAAGCATGCTTTGTTTCAAGAAAAACCTTGTTCACATTGCGGTGAAGTGCTTAAAATGCAGCTCTACCAAATAGTTAGTTATATATGGGCCAATAGTCGATTAATTAAGGGCCCTATTGTGTAAAACGGATATACTCGAATCCACGAATACTCGTTCAAACTTCAAGCATGCTTTGTTTCAAGAAAAACCTTGTTAACATTGCGGTAAAGTGCTTAAAATACAGCTGTACCAAATAGTAAATTATATGTGGGCCAATAGTCGATTAATTAAGGGCCCTATTGTGTAAAACGGATATACTCGAATCCACGAGTACTCGTTCAAACTTCAAGCATGCTTTGTTTCAAGGAAAACCTTGTTAAAATTGCGGTAAAGTGCTTAAAATGCAGCTGTACCAAATAGTAAATTATGGTAAAAAACCAATACATACACCTCAACCGATTCTAATAATTTTAGCGGTTATCCATTTCAAAATTTTGCCGTTAGATAACCGATAGAATGAGCCTGACACAGAAATACATGTGGAAAGTGTAGGAGGGGTGGGTAGGGAACGAGTACATCGCTTGTACCTTCCCCCGTCCCTTCCAGATAGATAAAAAGATGATTTAGACATAATAATGGTCCCAAAAACATACACACCTTTTCAGTTAAATATCTTTAAAAAATACATTATAAACGTTAAATAGTGCTATTACGGAAGAGGGGAGGGGGATGCCATTACATTTTCACTGTCGAAAGATAATATTTGGGAAGTTTTTCGCACCATAAATTGATTTAATCTCATGTTTAAGGTTGTTGTTCATTCCACTGGTTATTTAACGGCCAAATTTTGAAATGTTCGGCCCCTAAATGTATGCAATTCGGCTGTGTCGGCTGAGGTGTATATATTGGTTTTTTACCGGTTTTTTACTTTCCGAACATTACGTAGAAATATTGGAGATAAGTTTAATTGACCATTACGAGGCATTTAAGGTGCCGGATTGTGTTTTCGAACAAGATAATGCTGTCACCTCACACCCACTGCATCTCACAACCCACTAAAAAGTGGTTTTCTGATAAAAATATCGAGGCTTTCGATTGTCCAGCTCAGAATTGCTTCGAGATCAGAATTGCTTCGAGAACCTTTTGTGCATTCTTGTACGTCGTTTTTATGAAAACGGAATGCAATTTGACGACGTAAACATGCTCAAATGTCGAGTTCGGGAGAGCATTGGAGGAGATACAGAAGAAAAGCTAAAACACATATTTTATACATGAAATCGTATTTGATTGAAGTCATCCGAAAGATTAACACGTAAAAAGACTGTTAAATATTGAAAACATGATGAATTTTCAGAAATATGGATGAATTTTGTTGAAACTCATTGGTGGTGCTATTTTTATTTCGCACCCTTTTTTTAGTTTTCCTGAAATTACTAAAAAACGGATCCACAGATTCAAACTTTTCAAAGCTGGTTTAATCCGGAACACAATTTAGAACATATCACAGAAAGCATTGAGTTAGAGCTCAATTATTCGTCTGTTACAGAGAAAAAAAGTAGGTGGTGCTATTTTAATTTCGTTGGGTGTATATTGGTTTTTTACCCATTTTGGTTATCCTATTACAAATGCTTTTCCATGCCTCAAGAAGGAAGAGCTATAAAGTGACAGACATATGGGGAACACTGTAGTTTTGAGAAACAATTTCACTTGTTTTGGAATCATTCCATCGCTTCTTTTGCTGATGTTACAGGCTTAAAACAAGAAGAATACATATTTCCTGCTGCAAAGTAGCCTCTGGACAGTCGCATAATTACATTGATTCGACAAACAATAACATAACTTTTATTTTTCTTTATATATCAGTGTGGAATCGATCATAATGGAATCTAAAAACAATATCTTTTAATTTTCAACTAAACAATGCTTAAAAGTTCTTATTTTTATGTATAACTTCATGAGAAACTAAAAAAGTAATCGAAATAGTTTACACCGTCATTCAAATATTACGCCACAATTCACTTTTGACGGCTACTCCACACACCTTTTGGATGCGGCAGTTGCGGCAATTGCAACAGTGTTGTGTTTTTGTACAACTTTGCCGCTCGTGACGCTCGTGCTGCACGTTGAACCAAGGTACTTTAAAAAGACAGGTAGCTTTATCCAGAACAAATCCCCGATTTTATTTTAGAAAAAACTTCAGAGTTTGACATTCACGGGATGGTGGGATGTTTACTTCGGGAACGCTCTTTTCGGAGCTGTTTTCGCTTTTCTGTAGTATTACGACAGTTCAAATTCACGAAAAGTGGCACGAAAGTTAAAGTTTATGGAAATATTCTCAAAATTCTTCCTAGTGTTTCAATATGGTATCGGTCCGTAGGTCTTGCCACCCGGCCTAGAACAAGAGCTAGCTAGCGTTCCTGGACCGTGCTCACTCGCTGTAAAACACAACTCGGTCGCTCGAATGATCTTAAATAGAGAGATGAATCATTTAAACATTCGAAAAAGAGTGAAATCAGGTACTTTTCCTGAGAAAACCACCAAACTTGCCCACATCTTCTTCTTCTTCTTCTTGAAACTCACGTGGTTTTGTTGATAAAAGCGCCCTGCTATGAATGTCAAACAAATTCAAAATGGTGACCTGTCAAAGCGGTTAAGAAGCTACCTGTCTTTTTAAAGTACCTTGCCTTGCTGCACGTTGAACGCTCCCATTCGATCCCGTGTTTGACAAGCCGAAATGGTGTACGGAATTGTCGCGAGTGCCGCTCGTGCTGCAGCCAGTTTGCCAGAGCCTTAAATCTTCAATTTTAATTGCGTATAGATTCTTTTTTCCTATTGGTTGTGCTCAAACAATTTTCCAGGGTAAGGCAAGGGCAAGAGAGACATAAGTCTCTTGCAAATGCTTATTTTCTTACCGCGACTGTAAAAGTTCTTCCTCTGATGATTTTAAATTTACTCTTGAGATCTTTATGTCACTTTCGATTACTTTGTTAGAATTTGTGCATTTGCGAATTGTAATTGTGTTCCTAATGTTTCCAATATGTTTCGTTCCTCTTTTTGTAAGTTGTAATTGGCAAAGAAGCTATCCCTAAACAACTCAGCTTTTTAATTCTCGCAACTTCAAGTTCTTTTCCAACTGCTCAATCTCTACTTCTAAATTCACTCTTAATCGTATTTGCCTCCTGTAGTTGGAATTTTTCCTCTCTGTATGAAATAAATCCGGGGGGCAGAACCGCTGTTACCAATATTGTATAAATGACCAAGTCCACACTGCCATTCCAATCGTAAGACTGACTGTAGATAGATGCCGGTAACATAGGCGTTGTAACGGGTTTGGGCGATCCGGGTGCGAAGGAGACTCGAACCGCTGGCGTTCCACGCGCCGAACGCAGACTTCTACTTACTTCAGCTAGCAGCAAGCTAATCGTAACAAGAGATGACGGATACCGGTCAATGCGTTATGCGCAAGCCTTTTTCATTGTAAACAGGCCATTGAGGTGAGCTTCCAAAATGATTCTAGGGTTTTCAAAGCGAGCTTCGGAGAGGTTTCAGGTTGTGCTCGTTGTCAAAATCGTTGTCTGTTATGATGATCGCGTTGATGACGCCAACCGCTTGGCCAGTCAACGCCAGGTTCAGCATCCTTCAGCAACGCCTGGCTTGATAGCATCGGAAGATTTTGACCGACCCATGATGTCGGTAAACATGACTTTGAATTTTGGCCATTGCTCATAATCTCCGTCGAATTTTGGAATGGGCACTTGCAGATGCGGCTGATGAACCACGCTTTGGTTTGCATTGCTCGTGCATGATGTCTCTTCCTTCAGTTTTACTGCTAACGTTTCTATTTGTAGTGCAATGCTGGAACACACTTGTTCGAACTCGTCCAGCTGGTTGTCGTATTCGTCGTATGTCGTATTTGATAGATACGGTTTCTTCTTCTTTTGAATTGCACTCACCGTTTCTCTTCTAAGGTTTTGTCTCTGTATCTTTTCGCGCAGGTCACAGCTTATTTGGATTTTTGAACATCACTTTTGATTTCACGTTCACTATTAATTTCGTTGTGTTGAGTTAGTTATCCACCGGAAAGCTACTTGTTAACAAGGTTTTTCTTGAAACAAAGCATGCTTGAAGTTTGAACGAGTACTCGTGGATTCGAGTATATTCGTTTTACACAACAGGGCCCCTAATTAATCGACTATTGGCCCAAATATAATTTACTATTTGGTACAGCTGCATTTTAAGCACCTTACCGCAATGTGAATAAGGTTTTTCTTGAAACAAAGCATGCTTGAAGTTTTAACGAGTACTCGTTTAATTCGAGAGCGCCTCATTATGTAAAACGAATTTACTCGAATCAAACGAGTACTCGTTTAATTCGAGTACTCGAATGATTCGAGTAAATTCGTTTTACACAATAGGGGGCACTCGAATTAAACGAGTACTCGTTTGATTCGAGCATGTTCGTTTTACACGATAGGACCTACTCGAATTAAACGAGTACTCGTTTGAATCGAGCATGTTCGTTTTACACGATAGGACCTACTCGAATTAAACGAGTACTCGAATCATTCGTTAAATTCGTTTTACACAATAGGGGGCACTCGATTGTAACGAGTACTCGTTCAAACTACAAGCATGCTTTGTTCCAAGAAAAACCTTGTTAACATAGCGGTAAAGTGCTTAAAATGCAGCAGTACCAAATAGTATTGTGTAAAACAAATATACTCGAATCCACGAGTACTCGTTCAAACTTCAAGCATGCTTTGTTTCAAGAAAAACCTTGTTAACATTGCGGTAAAGTGCTTGAAATGCAGCTGTACCAAATAGTAAATTATTTATGGGCCAATAGTGGATTAATTAAGGGCCCTATTGTGTAAAACGAATTCTCTCGAATCCAACGCTTAAAAGTGCAAAAACTATTGTGTAAAACGAATATACTCGAATCCACGAGTACTCGTTCAAACTTCAAGCATGCTTTGTTTCAAGAAAAACCTTGTTAACATTGTGGTAAAGTGCATGAAATGCAGCTCTACCAAATAGTATATTATTTATGGGCCAATAGTCGATTAATTAAGGGCCCTATTGTGTAAAACGAATTCTCTCGAATCCAACGCTTAAAAGTGCAAAAACTATTGTGTAAAACCAATATACTCGAATCCACGAGTACTCGTACAAACTTCAAGCATGCTTTGTTTCAAGAAAAACCTTGTTAACATTGCGGTAAAGTGCTTGAAATGCAGCTGTACCAAATAGTATTGTGTAAAGCCAATATACTCGAATCCACGAGTACTCGTTCAAACTTCAAGCATGCTTTGTTTCAAGAAAAACCTTGTTAACATTGCGGTGAAGTGCTTAAAATGCAGCTGTACCAAATAGTAAATTATTTATGGGCCAATAGTCGATTAATTAAGGGCCCTGTTGTGTAAAATGAATTCTCTCGAATCCAACGCTTAAAAGTGCAAAAACTATTGTGTAAAACGAATATACTCGAATCCACGAGCACTCGTTCAAACTTCAAGCATGCTTTGTTTCAAGAAAAACCTTGTTCACATTGCGGTAAGGTGCTTAAAATGCAGCTCTACCAAATAGTATTGTGTAAAACGAATATACTCGAATCCACGAGTACTCGTTCAAACTTCAAGCATGCTTTGTTTCAAGAAAAACCTTGTTAACACTGTGGTAAAGTGCATGAAATGCAGCTGTACCAAATAGTATATTATTTATGGGCCAATAGTCGATTAATTAAGGGCCCTATTGTGTAAAACGAATTCTCTCGAATCCAACGCTTAAAAGTGCAAAAACTATTGTGTAAAACGAATATACTCGAATCCACGAGTACTCGTACAAACTTCAAGCATGCTTTGTTTCAAGAAAAACCTTGTTAACATTGCGGTAAAGTGCTTAAAATGCAGCTGTACCAAATAGTATTGTGTAAAGCCAATATACTCGAATCCACGAGTACTCGTTCAAACTTCAAGCATGCTTTATTTCAAGAAAAACCTTGTTAACATTGCGGTAAAGTGCATGAAATGCAGCTGTACCAAATAGTAAATTATTTATGGGCCAATAGTCGATTAATTAAGGGCCCTATTGTGTAAAACGAATTCGTTCGAATCCAACGCTTAAAAGTGCAAAAACTATCGTGTAAAACGAATATACTCGAATCCACGAGCACTCGTTCAAACTTCAAGCATGCTTTGTTTCAAGAAAAACCTTGTTCACATTGCGGTAAGGTGCTTAAAATGCAGCTCTACCAAATAGTATTGTGTAAAACGAATATACTCGAATCCACGAGTACTCGTTCAAACTTCAAGCATGCTTTGTTTCAAGAAAAACCTTGTTAACACTGTGGTAAAGTGCATGAAATGCAGCTGTACCAAATAGTATATTATTTATGGGCCAATAGTCGATTAATTAAGGGCCCTATTGTGTAAAACGAATTCTCTCGAGTCCAACGCTTAAAAGTGCAAAAACTATTGTGTAAAACGGATATACTCGAATCCACGAGTACTCGTTCAAACTTCAAGCATGCTTTGTTTCAAGAAAAACCTTGTTAACATTGCGGTAAAGGGCTTAAAATGCAGCTCTACCAAATAGTAAATTATTTAAGGGCCAATAGTCGATTAATTAAGGGCCCTATTGTGTAAAACGAATTCTCTCGAATCCAACGCTTAAAGGTGCAAAAACTATTGTGTAACATTGCGGTAAAGTGCTTGAAATGCAGCTGTACCAAATAGTATTGTGTAAAGCCAATATACTCGAATCCACGAGTACTCGTTCAAACTTCAAGGATGCTTTGTTTCAAGAAAAACCTTGTTAACATTGCGGTAAAGTGCATGAAATGCAGCTGTACCAAATAGTAAATTATTTATGGGCCAATAGTCGATTAATTAAGGGCCCTATTGTGTAAAACGAATTCTCTCGAATCCAACGCTTAAAGGTGCAAAAACTATTGTGTAAAACGAATATACTCGAATCCACGAGTACTCGTTCAAACTTCAAGCATGCTTTGTTTCAAGAAAAACCTTGTTAACATTGCGGTATAATGCTTAAATGCAGCTGTATCAAATAGTTAGTTATATATGGGCCAATAGTCGATTAATTAAGGGCCCTGTTGTGTAAAATGAATATACTCGAATCCACGAGTACTCGTTCAAAATTCAAGCATGCTTTGTTTCAAGAAAAATCTTGTTAACATTGCGGTGAAGTGCTTAAAATGCAGCTCTACCAAATAGTTAATTACTTATGGGCCAATAGTGGATTAATTAAGGGCCCTATTGTGTAAAACGAATTCTCTCGAGTCCAACGCTTAAAGGTGCCAAAACTATTGTGTAAAACGAATATACTCGAATCCACGAGTACTCGTTCAAACTTCAAGCATGCTTTGTTTAAAGAACAACCTTGTTAACATTGCGGTAAAGTGCTTGAAATGCAGCTGTACTAAATAGTAAATTATTTATGGGCCAATAGTCGATTAATTAAGGGCCCTATTGTGTAAAACGAATTCTCTCGAATCCAACGCTTAAAAGTCTAAAAACTATTGTGTAAAACGAATATACTCGAATCCACGGGTACTCGTTCAAACTTCAAGCATGCTTTGTTTCAAGAAAAACCTTGTTAACATTGCGGTAAAGTGCTTGAAATGCAGCTCTACCAAATAGTAAATTATTTATGGGCCAATAGTCGATTAATTAGGGCCCTATTGTGTAAAACGAATTCTCTCGAATCCAACGCTTAAAAGTGCAAAAACTATTGTGTAAAACGAATATACTCGAATCCACGAGCACTCGTTCAAACTTCAAGCATGCTTTGTTTCAAGAAAAGCCTTGTTCACATTGCGGTAAGGTGCTTAAAATGCAGCTCTACCAAATAGTATTGTGTAAAACGAATATACTCGAATCCACGAGTACTCGTTCAAACTTCAAGCATGCTTTGTTTCAAGAAAAACCTTGTTAACATTGTGGTAAAGTGCATGAAATGCAGCTCTACCAAATAGTATATTATTTATGGGCCAATAGTCGATTAATTAAGGGCCCTATTGTGTAAAACGAATTCTCTCGAATCCAACGCTTAAAAGTGCAAAAACTATTGTGTAAAACGAATATACTCGAATCCACGAGTACTCGTACAAACTTCAAGCATGCTTTGTTTCAAGAAAAACCTTGTTAACATTGCGGTAAAGTGCTTGAAATGCAGCTGTACCAAATAGTATTGTGTAAAGCCAATATACTCGAATCCACGAGTAGTCGTTCAAACTTCAAGCATGCTTTATTTCAAGAAAAACCTTGTTAACATTGCGGTAAAGTGCATGAAATGCAGCTGTACCAAATAGTAAATTATTTATGGGCCAATAGTCGATTAATTAAGGGTCCTATTGTGTAAAACGAATTCTCTCGAATCCAACGCTTAAAAGTGCAAAAACTATTGTGTAAAACGAATATACTCGAATCCACGAGTACTCGTTCAAACTTCAAGCATGCTTTGTTTCAAGAAAAACCTTGTTAACATTGCGGTAAAGGGCTTAAAATGCAGCTCTACCAAATAGTAAATTATTTAAGGGCAGGATTGTCGCTTAAAGGTGCCAAAACTATTGTGTAAAACGAATATACTCGAATCCACGAGTACTAGTTCAAACTTCAAGCATGCTTTGTTTCAAGAAAAACCTTGTTAACATTGCGGTAAAGTGCTGAAAATGCAGCTGTACCAAATAGTATTGTGTAAAGCCAATATACTCGAATCCACGAGTACTCGTTCAAACTTCAAGCATGCTTTGTTTCAAGAAAAACCCTGTTAACATTGCGGTAAAGTGCTTAAAATGCAGCTGTACCAAATAGTAAATTATATTTGGGCCAATAGTCGATTAATTAGGGGCCCTGTTGTGTAAAACGAATATACTCGAATCCACGAGTACTCGTTCAAACTTCAAGCATGCTTTGTTTAAAGAACAACCTTGTTAACATTGCGGTAAAGTGCTTGAAATGCAGCTGTACTAAATAGTAAATTATTTATGGGCCAATAGTCGATTAATTAAGGGCCCTATTGTGTAAAACGAATTCTCTCGAATCCAACGCTTAAAAGTCTAAAAACTATTGTGTAAAACGAATATACTCGAATCCACGGGTACTCGTTCAAACTTCAAGCATGCTTTGTTTCAAGAAAAACCTTGTTAACATTGCGGTAAAGTGCTTGAAATGCAGCTCTACCAAATAGTAAATTATTTATGGGCCAATAGTCGATTAATTAGGGCCCTATTGTGTAAAACGAATTCTCTCGAATCCAACGCTTAAAAGTGCAAAAACTATTGTGTAAAACGAATATACTCGAATCCACGGGTACTCGTTCAAACTTCAAGCATGCTTTGTTTCAAGAAAAGCCTTGTTCACATTGCGGTAAGGTGCTTAAAATGCAGCTCTACCAAATAGTATTGTGTAAAACGAATATACTCGAATCCACGAGTACTCGTTCAAACTTCAAGCATGCTTTGTTTCAAGAAAAACCTTGTTAACATTGTGGTAAAGTGCATGAAATGCAGCTCTACCAAATAGTATATTATTTATGGGCCAATAGTCGATTAATTAAGGGCCCTATTGTGTAAAACGAATTCTCTCGAATCCAACGCTTAAAAGTGCAAAAACTATTGTGTAAAACGAATATACTCGAATCCACGAGTACTCGTACAAACTTCAAGCATGCTTTGTTTCAAGAAAAACCTTGTTAACATTGCGGTAAAGTGCTTAAAATGCAGCTGTACCAAATAGTATTGTGTAAAGCCAATATACTCGAATCCACGAGTACTCGTTCAAACTTCAAGCATGCTTTATTTCAAGAAAAACCTTGTTAACATTGCGGTAAAGTGCATGAAATGCAGCTGTACCAAATAGTAAATTATTTATGGGCCAATAGTCGATTAATTAAGGGCCCTATTGTGTAAAACGAATTCTCTCGAATCCAACGCTTAAAAGTGCAAAAACTATTGTGTAAAACGAATATACTCGAATCCACGAGTACTCGTACAAACTTCAAGCATGCTTTGTTTCAAGAAAAACCTTGTTAACATTGCGGTAAAGTGCTTAAAATGCAGCTGTACCAAATAGTATTGTGTAAAGCCAATATACTCGAATCCACGAGTACTCGTTCAAACTTCAAGCATGCTTTATTTCAAGAAAAACCTTGTTAACATTGCGGTAAAGTGCATGAAATGCAGCTGTACCAAATAGTAAATTATTTATGGGCCAATAGTCGATTAATTAAGGGCCCAGTTGTTTAAAACGAATTCTCTCGAATCCAACGCTTAAAAGTGCAAAAACTATCGTGTAAAACGAATATACTCGAATCCACGAGTACTCGTTCAAACTTCAAGCATGCTTTGTTTCAAGAAAAACCTTGTTCACATTGCGGTGAAGTGCTTAAAATGCAGCTCTACCAAATAGTTAGTTATATATGGGCCAATAGTCGATTAATTAAGGGCCCTATTGTGTAAAACGGATATACTCGAATCCACGAATACTCGTTCAAACTTCAAGCATGCTTTGTTTCAAGAAAAACCTTGTTAACATTGCGGTAAAGTGCTTAAAATACAGCTGTACCAAATAGTAAATTATATGTGGGCCAATAGTCGATTAATTAAGGGCCCTATTGTGTAAAACGGATATACTCGAATCCACGAGTACTCGTTCAAACTTCAAGCATGCTTTGTTTCAAGGAAAACCTTGTTAAAATTGCGGTAAAGTGCTTAAAATGCAGCTGTACCAAATAGTAAATTATGGTAAAAAACCAATACATACACCTCAACCGATTCTAATAATTTTAGCGGTTATCCATTTCAAAATTTTGCCGTTAGATAACCGATAGAATGAGCCTGACACAGAAATACATGTGGAAAGTGTAGGAGGGGTGGGTAGGGAACGAGTACATCGCTTGTACCTTCCCCCGTCCCTTCCAGATAGATAAAAAGATGATTTAGACATAATAATGGTCCCAAAAACATACACACCTTTTCAGTTAAATATCTTTAAAAAATACATTATAAACGTTAAATAGTGCTATTACGGAAGAGGGGAGGGGGATGCCATTACATTTTCACTGTCGAAAGATAATATTTGGGAAGTTTTTCGCACCATAAATTGATTTAATCTCATGTTTAAGGTTGTTGTTCATTCCACTGGTTATTTAACGGCCAAATTTTGAAATGTTCGGCCCCTAAATGTATGCAATTCGGCTGTGTCGGCTGAGGTGTATATATTGGTTTTTTACCGGTTTTTTACTTTCCGAACATTACGTAGAAATATTGGAGATAAGTTTAATTGACCATTACGAGGCATTTAAGGTGCCGGATTGTGTTTTCGAACAAGATAATGCTGTCACCTCACACCCACTGCATCTCACAACCCACTAAAAAGTGGTTTTCTGATAAAAATATCGAGGCTTTCGATTGTCCAGCTCAGAATTGCTTCGAGATCAGAATTGCTTCGAGAACCTTTTGTGCATTCTTGTACGTCGTTTTTATGAAAACGGAATGCAATTTGACGACGTAAACATGCTCAAATGTCGAGTTCGGGAGAGCATTGGAGGAGATACAGAAGAAAAGCTAAAACACATATTTTATACATGAAATCGTATTTGATTGAAGTCATCCGAAAGATTAACACGTAAAAAGACTGTTAAATATTGAAAACATGATGAATTTTCAGAAATATGGATGAATTTTGTTGAAACTCATTGGTGGTGCTATTTTTATTTCGCACCCTTTTTTTAGTTTTCCTGAAATTACTAAAAAACGGATCCACAGATTCAAACTTTTCAAAGCTGGTTTAATCCGGAACACAATTTAGAACATATCACAGAAAGCATTGAGTTAGAGCTCAATTATTCGTCTGTTACAGAGAAAAAAAGTAGGTGGTGCTATTTTAATTTCGTTGGGTGTATATTGGTTTTTTACCCATTTTGGTTATCCTATTACAAATGCTTTTCCATGCCTCAAGAAGGAAGAGCTATAAAGTGACAGACATATGGGGAACACTGTAGTTTTGAGAAACAATTTCACTTGTTTTGGAATCATTCCATCGCTTCTTTTGCTGATGTTACAGGCTTAAAACAAGAAGAATACATATTTCCTGCTGCAAAGTAGCCTCTGGACAGTCGCATAATTACATTGATTCGACAAACAATAACATAACTTTTATTTTTCTTTATATATCAGTGTGGAATCGATCATAATGGAATCTAAAAACAATATCTTTTAATTTTCAACTAAACAATGCTTAAAAGTTCTTATTTTTATGTATAACTTCATGAGAAACTAAAAAAGTAATCGAAATAGTTTACACCGTCATTCAAATATTACGCCACAATTCACTTTTGACGGCTACTCCACACACCTTTTGGATGCGGCAGTTGCGGCAATTGCAACAGTGTTGTGTTTTTGTACAACTTTGCCGCTCGTGACGCTCGTGCTGCACGTTGAACCAAGGTACTTTAAAAAGACAGGTAGCTTTATCCAGAACAAATCCCCGATTTTATTTTAGAAAAAACTTCAGAGTTTGACATTCACGGGATGGTGGGATGTTTACTTCGGGAACGCTCTTTTCGGAGCTGTTTTCGCTTTTCTGTAGTATTACGACAGTTCAAATTCATGAAAAGTGGCACGATGTTTAAAGTTTATGGAAATATTCTCAAAATTCTTCCTAGTGTTTCAATATGGTATCGGTCCGTAGGTCTTGCCACCCGGCCTAGAACAAGAGCTAGCTAGCGTTCCTGGACCGTGCTCACTCGCTGTAAAACACAACTCGGTCGCTCGAATGATCTTAAATAGAGAGATGAATCATTTAAACATTCGAAAAAGAGTGAAATCAGGTACTTTTCCTGAGAAAACCACCAAACTTGCCCACATCTTCTTCTTCTTCTTCTTGAAACTCACGTGGTTTTGTTGATAAAAGCGCCCTGCTATGAATGTCAAACAAATTCAAAATGGTGACCTGTCAAAGCGGTTAAGAAGCTACCTGTCTTTTTAAAGTACCTTGCCTTGCTGCACGTTGAACGCTCCCATTCGATCCCGTGTTTGACAAGCCGAAATGGTGTACGGAATTGTCGCGAGTGCCGCTCGTGCTGCAGCCAGTTTGCCAGAGCCTTAAATCTTCAATTTTAATTGCGTATAGATTCTTTTTTCCTATTGGTTGTGCTCAAACAATTTTCCAGGGTAAGGCAAGGGCAAGAGAGACATAAGTCTCTTGCAAATGCTTATTTTCTTACCGCGACTGTAAAAGTTCTTCCTCTGATGATTTTAAATTTACTCTTGAGATCTTTATGTCACTTTCGATTACTTTGTTAGAATTTGTGCATTTGCGAATTGTAATTGTGTTCCTAATGTTTCCAATATGTTTCGTTCCTCTTTTTGTAAGTTGTAATTGGCAAAGAAGCTATCCCTAAACAACTCAGCTTTTTAATTCTCGCAACTTCAAGTTCTTTTCCAACTGCTCAATCTCTACTTCTAAATTCACTCTTAATCGTATTTGCCTTCTGTAGTTGGAATTTTTCCTCTCTGTATGAAATAAATCCGGGGGGCAGAACCGCTGTTACCAATATTGTATAAATGACCAAGTCCACACTGCCATTCCAATCGTAAGACTGACTGTAGATAGATGCCGGTAACATAGGCGTTGTAACGGGTTTGGGCGATCCGGGTGCGAAGGAGACTCGAACCGCTGGCGTTCCACGCGCCGAACGCAGACTTCTACTTACTTCAGCTAGCAGCAAGCTAATCGTAACAAGAGATGACGGATACCGGTCAATGCGTTATGCGCAAGCCTTTTTCATTGTAAACAGGCCATTGAGGTGAGCTTCCAAAATGATTCTAGGGTTTTCAAAGCGAGCTTCGGAGAGGTTTCAGGTTGTGCTCGTTGTCAAAATCGTTGTCTGTTATGATGATCGCGTTGATGACGCCAACCGCTTGGCCAGTCAACGCCAGGTTCAGCATCCTTCAGCAACGCCTGGCTTGATAGCATCGGAAGATTTTGACCGACCCATGATGTCGGTAAACATGACTTTGAATTTTGGCCATTGCTCATAATCTCCGTCGAATTTTGGAATGGGCACTTGCAGATGCAGCTGATGAACCACGCTTTGGTTTGCATTGCTCGTGCATGATGTCTCTTCCTTCAGTTTTACTGCTAACGTTTCTATTTGTAGTGCAATGCTGGAACACACTTGTTCGAACTCGTCCAGCTGGTTGTCGTATTCGTCGTATGTCGTATTTGATAGATACGGTTTCTTCTTCTTTTGAATTGCACTCACCGTTTCTCTTCTAAGGTTTTGTCTCTGTATCTTTTCGCGCAGGTCACAGCTTATTTGGATTTTTGAACATCACTTTTGATTTCACGTTCACTATTAATTTCGTTGTGTTGAGTTAGTTATCCACCGGAAAGCTACTTATCAACACGGGATCGATATCCCACCGCTGTTACCACGTTGTAACGGGATCTTTCCTTCCCGTATGAATAAACTCGCGGGGCAGAACCGCTGTCACCAATATTGTAGATATGACGAAGTCGACAATGCAAATCCAATTTATGATGCGCACGATAATCGTCGATCGTTGTAAGGCGGATCGTTTTTATGACTTCACTGAGAGTCCCAGTCCCATTTCTGTCGGGGTTGTTCGCAATAATACTTGTTCATCCCACGTGGTTTGCTAGTTGTTAGCTGTTTTATCATACTTTTCTTTCCGGTTTGCTTTGGATTTTCGAAAATTCTCATGGACTATCTGATGAAGGTGTTTGAAGTTGATACGTATTTCTTGAACATAATTCACGTATGTGGGGTCAGATTAGGCTATTGATATGTTTTCTTTTTTCTTGTTAACATTCTTTTCGCTCCTACATGCCCACCTATCGCTGAATCATGAAACTCTTTTGAAATTGTACTCTGAATATGTTACTTGCGCAGCCGCAAGAGGCTCCCCTGTGCGTACGTGTGCGTGCGCGCAGGAGGGCATATTAACGAAAGGTGATAAGGAAAAGAGATTATTAGGCAAGCAGCCGGGAACAGCAGACTGTTTTTTGAGCTGCTGCTTCATTGGACTAATGAAATAAAACAGAGCTACATAAAACGAGTTCTCGCTGCATCTTTACACTTCATAACATGTCCTGTATTGTATAAATGTATATTCGTTCAAGCACCTGCAACAGCCTTTCAGAAAGAAAAGATCGGCTTCGATTATAGAATTTTCCTTTTCTTCGAGAATGATTCCGAAGATTTTTTCCTCCGGAATTGAAATAAACTCATCTGTAGTGTACTCTTTTAAACCATGCGGTATGTCCTTTAGTGGGGACATTTCGTTAAAAGCCGTTCGACTGTTTAGTAGCACTATTTTGGAGTTGTGTATGTCATTACTGATAGTTTTCAAAACCTTATATTCAAGTGATAGATTTAAAGCAAAAACCAACATTTTGCATACGTGGTGGTTAAGTTCTCTCATTTATTCCGAATTCGGTAACTTGGCCGTTCCCTGAATCGTTGTTGTTTGTAAAGTGAACAAATTCTAGCCTTTTGCTATTTCCATTCGCCATCATCAAAAAAAAGTTTTTACACATTGAACATCTCCGATATCGCTATTCAGGTACTTACTGGAATATATTAGTATGTTAGGTCCTGCCAACCAAAGCAAGTTTGCCTTCATGCTGGTCCTATAGGTATCGGCTGGTACCTGTTATAAGGTTTATCTGTGTTGGATAGAATATACTATACCATCATATCAGGTAGATCAACTCTATCCTACCTCCCGAATATCTTCTCCTTACGAACAGTTACCTATTATGCTACTGCAATATTGAAACGAATACCTTCGTTGACTACCGCCGTGTCAGCCTAATTCCAATACGAACTCAATGCAGGCAAATGTACCTGAACGCTCGTAAAGCTAAGGTAAAGATATATGCGCAGATATAAGACACTCGCTTCACATTCCTGAAGATAGTCAAGAGCCATCAGTTGCCGTGTTAGGACGTACAGTTGCGCTGTACGGACGTCGTTAGTGAGTATGGCGTGCCGTTTCGTTCAAGTAGTATCGTCGGGTGGTCAAGTTATGTAAAGTGCTATGGAACAATTGTACAAAACAAACGCAACAGGTGGTATGCTAAGCGAAGAAAAAAACGAAATGTTATCGATCAGTGTATAGCTACAACAAAACAATTCGACCAGTGTCTTTTCAATTGTGCTCAATCTATTTCATTGTTTCTGATGTTTCGTCTATAAGGTGTTGTTGTTTTCAGTTGAAATGCTTGTGAATTTTTTTCTTGGGAAAACAAGAAGTAAAATCAATTACTGACGGTTTACAGTGTAGTTGTTGTAATCTCCAATTAGGTCTGAAAAAATCAAATTGCAATATGAAACAATCCTTTGTGAATGATTTGTGAGAGTTATTTCATGTTTTTGTTTTGTATAAACGAACAAGGTGCAATGTTTTCATTTTAATGGTTTTTATTTTGTAGCATTCATCCACGTTTCATATCCCATACTCAATCTCTCGAATCTCTGATATTAATTAGAAACGTTTCAATTGATTAGAAACGCCGTGGCGGGGCGCTCGGCATAAAAAACTGCAACAAAGTAAATCACCATAATTTTTTCAATTTTTATTGAATTTAATTCGATAGAACCAAAAAAATGTTGGAAATTTCATAACATTTTTAAAACAGTTACGTTTGTTCGAATTGGTCACCTTTGGCACTTATTTGCACTCGAGGACCGACTGACCAGGAAGATCCTCGAACGTTATACCTAAGCTATTTCTAACCTAGTGCTAAGGCAGTATCGGGCGTCCCCCCTCCCCCCCCCCCTCCTTTGTTGTAGCAGCCTTGTCTAAATTTCTTTTCCGACCTTTGTCTCTGCTTTTGAGGTTCCTAATCGGGCGGGGGCCGGGGCTTGAACCCGGGATGCTGGGCGTATGGTTCCCCCCGTCGTGCCGATGGCTAACCTGTTACCAGGGCTTACTGCAACGGGCTGTCCCGCGTCGCCTGACCTATTATAGGGCTTACTGCTACGGGCTGTCCCGTGTAGCCTATTCTGTTGTAGGGCTTACTGCTACGGTCTGTGCCGCGTTGCCTAAATTTCGTGTCTTTGCGCGGAACTGATTTCTATAGCGCTGTTCTATGTTTCTGCTAGTCCCTGTTGGGCTCGGTCCAGGACGTCTCCTGTTAAATTTCTCTGATTTCTGATAAAGGGGGGCTCTTACATTCGATGGCTTGGCTTTGGTACTTAGTGAATTCTGATACACTTTTCTCTAGTTTCCTTCTTGTTTTCGGCCCGAATACTCCTAGCCTTAAAACTACTCTTTCCGTTTCATTCCTACCTTTTTCCCGTTTCATTTCTACGTTTTTCCCGTTTTACTTCTACTTTCTTTTCGTTTCATTTCTACTTTCTTTTCGTTTCATTTCTATTTCTTCCCGTTACGAACTTCTTGTGTTTCGTGAACTAAATGTGTTACGTTTGCAACGATAATTTTTCCTACTCTGTTGCCCTCTTTGTCTTATTCTAGGTGGACTTGCTTCCCCCTTTTTCCCAAACGCGCGTGCGCATTTTCTAAGTCAATTAGTGGATCCAAAAGCTTCGCGGTGGTAACCATTGCGATTCAACAAATGGTCGAATTTTTTATTGGTCTTCTTCTTTTTCTTCTTCGGGACCGTGTGGTATCTGTCGGCGCACTCGGGGTCCATAATTCCGCTCCCACTGGAACCCTTGGGGCACGATGAACCTTCGGGGTTCGCTGGCGGCTCGGTGATGGCAGCGGCGGTGAGGGGGTACCACGTCGTCGTACCTTGGTGGCTCGTCCCGGCTCGCCATCGGTCGGGCTTCGTTATCGGTGTCTTCGTCGTCGATGTATTCGTCTTGTTGCCGCTCGTTGGGGTTCGGTGGTGGTGGCTGCCAACAGGTCGCTGCTGCCTCGGATGGATCATCCAGCTGGAGGTCTATTTCGGTCAGCTGTCTCTCTACGTAGGACATCCTGTTCCACTCCTCGTTCAGCAGACGGGCGCGGAGGGTCCCTGGTGGAGCCGGCTGTCGTCGACGGTGTCGCAGGCATTGGGCTGTCTGGACGCCCAAGTCGCATCCTAGGCCGACCACGGCTAGATCGAACCGTCTCTTCCACTCGTGAGCCTGGATCTCGATCTGCAGGGCTGGTAGGCATCTCCAGCCGAGGTAGAACACACTTCTGGCGACGTCCCTCAGGATCCAGTAGACGACGACGATGGCGGCAGCGATGTTGATTTTCAGAGACATTTTTGACGATTGATGTCCACCCATGCTTGCCCCGTCCCTATTTATACTTTATGGGAAATGGGGTTTTTTAGGCTTCGTTGCATGGTGGAGGAGGCGGAGGTAAGCATTCCGGGTCGACCATATTTGTTTCCACCACGATTTCCGGGTGGTCACCGACGCTTTCCTTTTTGCATTCCTCCTGGCGTTGGTGCGTAGCGGACACGCCTATTTGCCAATGCAGGCCCAACTGCACCCGGGTTGTTATGATGGCCATAATTGCAACTCCAAACAAAAACATCATAGTTGCGTACGGGTGTCGGCCTGGTGCTTTTAGAACGCGATGCAGTACCGGCTCGTGTTTCTTGAGCTCGGCTATGTCCACCGCAGCTGACTGTAACACTTCCTGGGACAAGTAGGGCGCCGAAAGGTTTCCCACCTTCGGTATGGTGTTTGTCGCATAATCGGGCACTTCGAAATCGGCGGTTTCGTTCCAAGAGAGGTCAAAATGGCCAAAAGTTGCCGGCAGTTCCAATCGCATCTCGTATTGAATCTCCACATTGTTCGTCCTCAACGCGGCTCCGGGTTCTAGGTATATCCGTCCGCTACCTGACAGTTCCCTGCGTTCGGTGCCGTTGTTTTCGTACGTCATAATCGCTGTGGTAGGCGTCGGTGCGACATAAAACCATGTGTTCGGCACATGCGTTTGAATCCATATCGTATGGGTGGCCTGTGCGATCTTCACGATGCAGGATCGGGTAGAATTGTGATAATAAATATTTGTCAAACATTTATCCTCTTGCGGTAGGTACTTTCTTGGTTCTGGTACTTCGCATATTCTAACCCGTCCTGATATTGCGCATGTCCCAAAGTCCTGCTCGGTCATGATGTAACCCATGTCGGTCTGAAGGTCAGCCAGGATAATTGTTTTGAGTGGCGTAATGGTGGTGATGGTTGTCTCTTGAAGCAGAGGGTCAACCGTAACCCGCATGGCGTTATACCATGTTTCTTCGACGAGGGGCACTCGAAGGGTTAGCCTGACCATACGCGCCGGCGTGACGTTCCTTGCAATGGTTACCAGATTGAGTATTTCGGGTAACAGTTCGCCCGTACGTGTCGCTGGCAGTTTAGTTCGTGCGGGTAGCGTTTCCGCTTGTTGTCGGAGTTGGTTCATCAAAGTGGTAGGACTGATTACTTCTGCAATATCCGCGATTGACACCTGTTCCTTTGTGAACAGTCGAAGGTATGTATGCAGTAGCCCGGTGTAGCTGTTGCAGCATGTTCGCAACCCAGATCCCAATTTCCACCAGACTCTGGTCTATTTTTTTTCTTTCTTCTTTAAGGCATCGCCCAAGTCTTAGACACTTTGACACACGATTGCTTTTTACTCACGGTCAACGCATTGACCGCGAAGAGTCTTGGGTCTCTGAAAATTCGCGAGCGTCTCACTAGCGTCTCATCAGCGAATGTTCTCGTTTAGTGTTAAAGTTCATTATTTATAGGGTTATTTCTTAAAGTTAGAGTAGTTACATAATTAGAGGGAGACAACTGGAGTTGGTGACCTAATTTGCATAACTTGACCACGCCTCGCTTTCACACATTCGGGTGGTCACTTAGTCGGTGCAATTGTTTACATCTGGCACGCATGTGCGCGTGAACCCTTGTGGACAGTCGCCGTAATGTTTATGGGTTCCAGTTTACGCAGCATGTTTGTAAACCGGAACCGGCGTTACTGTTCCGCGTTCTGTCGGATTTCAAATTCCGCAAGAAGTTCTGACCTTCCCCAAATGTCCGGGTCTTGTGTCACCAAACATTGATCTGACCCAAATTTGATCTTGACCCGGTTTTCCGGGGTGGTCCGTTGGTGACACTTGATGCGCTGGGTGCGCGGCGAACTTGGGCTCGGTAGGTGGCATGCAAGCATTCTGTGTGTCATGCAAGAAGCATGTGTGGCATGCCACCGCTTTGGGTGGCATGCAAGTTACGTTATGCATGGCCACCACAGGGCTCATTTTTATAATTTCATTGCTCATCCGTCTGGTCTCCCATGCCACCAACTCTTGCGATGCTTCGCCCGGTATAGTGAACCGACTGTGGTGGACGTTATTTTACAACCGCGGGAAACGACGAACTGTTTGGGTGAGTGCCCGCGCGGTGACGTCCGATTGCGGTTCGTAGCCATAGACTATGTCCGTGTGGCAAGCAGACAGGGTGAGTCACGGGTGGACTAGTGGTTGACCGGACAACCGTGGGAAATCACCCGGGAGTGATTCTCCTACTCGGTACTAATCGTTGGAAGTCATTGGGCCTTACCAGGGTAGGGGGACACCAATGCTTCGTTAAGAACTCAAGAACGACACGAGGTTGTTGGTTTGAGATTCTCCTTCTGACTGTCTCCCTCTCATCAGAATTCGTCTTTATTTATAGTCAATTTACCTCACGATTTTGTTATCCGAAAAGATTCCGGGTTGGCAAACATCTGGAAGAGTTATGAAACATCTGCGTTGCAGCAACATCTTGGGTCGCCGCTTTCTCTTCCTGGTTTCGTATGACCTCGTTCTAGGTAGCGAGAACCATTTCCGTGCCTACCGGGGTGGCGCTATGTTTGTTTATGTTTCCGCTGGGTGGTCCGGCCCGGTCGGGTTGCAATCGCCTGGGTCCGTGGCCTGCCCTCTTTACTCCTGTAGTTATGCTTCATACCTGCTTAGCAAACGCCCGTGGTGCATGCTTCATCTGGTTATCAGATGATTGCGATGCATCTACATCTGTTTAGCAGACATGTTACACGATAATCGCCATGGTATTTTTCATCTTATCTAGGGCTGTCCTGCCTATTATAATAATCATCCCTATGCTCTTGTTTCCATTTTGGTTTCCGATCACTATTCTGATATCGTTGCTCATTTCGTTTAGACTTATACTGTTTTCCATTGTCATCCCTACTACTTCCACTAGGTTGCTGTCGGTCAGCTATGTTATCTGATTTCTTTTTTGTTGGTAATTCAAGATTCTTCAGACGTCCCTCAAGTTCCTTTATCTCGCCCAGTTCCTGGTCTACTGTTTCCAAATATTTAATAAGTTCCTCAAAAGTCTCAGCCTTTTCTATTAGGGCTGCATACTAGAGACTTTTGTCCCTTAGTCCTTCCAAAAAATGCATTCTTATGTTGCGTATATGGGTTTTTCGAATATCCATCTCCGCATTGTTGCATTTATACTACAATCTTCCTGCTTCTTTTGCAATAGTCTTTATATGACTCATCTGATGCCTGTTGCAGGGTCACGCATGATCTTTTCATAGCGGATTTCGCGATCATTAATTTTTTTAGTAATTATTTTAATGTACTGATAAATGTCTTTCGTTTCAAGTCCGCTTCTTTCCAAGTTTTTCCTTCCTTATCGTTTCATAAATTTATAAGTATAAGTCAAATATAAAATACAAGTTTTTTTTTCTCGTGAAACAAGGAGAATAGAAAAAAAATCGGGCAATTGTTTTGTGAAATCTTTTTTTTTGGTAAAAAACAAAGTAGACTCAAGCGAAAACTGTTTTTCTTTTGAATATTTTCGGACTTTTCTTTTCAGCTAAGAGTAAGCTTAATTCAAAGTTACATTCAAGTTACAAGTTCGAAAGATTAAGCTTTATTTATAATAATAATAATTATTTTTTTTTAAAGGGAAAGACAGAAAAAAGAACTTATAGTTAGTCCCACATCTCCTCTTGTGGGAAAAGGAGGTACGGTGTGCGGTAGAACTCCGCATACTCTTCCACCGCTCCATCTCGACGGAAGCGGTTTCCAACCGCTCGGTCCGGCATCTATGAAGCCATTTACGGGTCCATCCGGTGATTACTCCAAATCGGCTGGAGAGAGTGTCTGCTACGTCGCAGACCCGACGTACCAGATCTTCCGCACGGATTGTCGCCTTCACAATCGTCTGCCGTTTGATCAGCATTGTATTTTGGTGCTGCAGGTCCGGAACTGGCGGGGCGATGGCTGGCTGGTGCACAAGCGGGCAGAGCTTCGATGCGGTGACGTTAGACTTCGGCGTTTGACGAAATGACAATGATGTCCCAGACGCAGTGACCCGCTTTTATATAGTTATAGAGGCCTGAGCGTATAGCGTAAAATATAGAAAAGGAAACTAAATGAACCGATGAATAGGAACATTCATTCCGCGAGGAATGAATGAGATAGGTTAAGCGTTAGGTTAGGGCGCATTTTAAGCAGCGTAAGCATTTTTTGTCATGTTCACGAGGTGGGGAAACACTCGATACTTTTAATCGGTCCGTCTCGCAATAAAGACGTATAATTGGCGCAGCCGGTCGGTCCAGTGAAGTTGCAGTTTAGTTTAAAACAGTGGATAATTTTGTGAAAAAAAAAAAAGCAAAATCAAGTGGTTCCGCGAAAGCATCCACGGTACTTTTATAAATCGTACTTGGAGTAGAGAATCCCCCGCTGACTGTCAACGTGGAGTACCACCATTGTCGCTGGAACCCGCAACACGACACAAAAGGTAAGTTTTTTAAAATATTCCTTCCGTCAATTGGAACTACCAGATAGACCAATTGTACATTCCTTAGAGCACTACCAGATAGACTCTAAAGAAAAAAAAACAGCACTATCAAATAGACTGTTTTTTTTTTAAACCCTTATTTTAACCAATAATTGCCATACATGAGCAAGAAATTGGGCGAGCTATTGTTCAATAATCGTAACATTAGCGAGGACGAAGACAGTGATAATTCACTAATTAACAACAGTGCAGTTATGGCAACCGAAAATAGTCAGTTTTTCGATCAATTGTCTGGGCAGCTAAATGCGCTGACTCAGTCAATAAATGCGTTGAACGAGCGACAAGCGCAGTATGACGCGAGGTTAACAGACATCGCCGCGCAAGTCAATCCGACACCAGGTGCATCGCAACCGTCGCGACCCATTGTGGCGCAGACGCACCCTCAGTACTTTGATGCGTTTCGGATACCTGACCCGATCAAAGGGCTACCGAAGTACGATGGGAATCGCAAGCAATTGAACAGCTGGTTGACTACAGTAGAGCACACACTAACGCTTTTTAGACCGTTAGTTGGTGATCAAATATTTTCGCTGTATGTGCAAGAGGTTTTTAATAAAATAGAAGGCAGAGCGAAAGACATTTTATGCCTCGCTGGAAATCCCCGAGATTTTGAAGGAGCAAAAGAAATTTTGCTAAATGCTTTGGGTGACCGACAGGAAATGTCTACGTATAAGTGCCAACTATGGCAAAATAGAATGGATGACAATGGAAACATCTATAAATATTATGAGCGCACAAAAGAAATCGTGCAAAAAATAAAAACACTTGCCAGGCAAAACCAAACATTTAACCAACATTGGGAAGGCATCAATCAATTTATAGATGATGATGGTCTTGCTGCTTTTATAGCAGGCTTGAAGGAACCATATTTTGGTCATGTGCAAGCTGCACGGCCAAAAGACATCGAAGACGCATACGCTTTTCTTTGCAAGTTCCAATCAAAGGAATTGGTCGTATCTACACATAATAAAAGTGCAAACACGACAAAACATTTCGCTTATCAACCAAACCACAAGTTTAAATCACCAGCACAACCGACTCGGGAAACAGGAAACCAGTCGAATTACTTCAAACAGAAATCTCATAAACCATACACACCGCACCAGGAAAGTGAGGTAGGCGGAAGAGATCCAACCATTCATAAAAATTCCGAACCAATGGATGTGGACCCTTCACTGAGAAGTAGGAAAACGTTTAATAAGAAGGAAATGAACAATGCTGAAATAACCGGCTACGAAAATTTTTGCGTAGTTCAACAAACAGCAAATCCCCCTTAGAAACATCTAGCGATTTTTTACCATATCTTGTGATTCGAGACTGCTCACAGAATCGCTACATCCGGTTATTAATAGACACAGGCGCAAACAAAAACATAATTGCTAAAGGGATTATAAATAGTTCACTCATAAAAAAGAATTATTTGTAAAAAATATTTCTGGAAATCACGACACTGACGAGATAGTAAAATGCAAGCTACTAGGTCCAAAAATAGATGCACAAACGTATTCTATTATGAACTTTCATGAGTTCTTTGATGGTCTAATAGGATCAGAATTCATGTCTCAGACTAACACAGTCATAAACTATATAGATGATTCAATAACAATTCAAGGTATCAAAACCTATTACAAAAAATATTATCCGAACAAAAAAAACTATAACTACACAATTACCGTAAACACGGACAGAAATGGAGATTGGTTCGTACCATCGTTTCAGAATCTTATCGAAGGTACTGTTATCAAGCCAGGACTTTATCGATCCATCGATAATAAATCCGTAATTAATGTTTTGTCCACAACAAAGGAAATATCAGTTATACCAAAATTGAATTTAACTGTTAACAACTTTGAGACAATAACTCCTATCCCATTTAATGTAGGAGAAACACCTAGCAGAGAATTAATTACACAATTAATAAGAACAGATCATCTTTCACCCATGGAACAAAATTTGCTCATTGATACAATTTTGAAAAATCACAATGTGTTGCTTAAAAATAACGAACAGCTTACATGTACGAGTGCTGTAAAGCATAAAATTATAACTAAAGACGAACAACCAGTGTACACAAAAACATACCGATATCCTCACAATTTTAAAAGAGATGTTGAAAATCAAATTCAGGAAATGATCGAGAATGGAATTATTTTGCCATCAAAAAGCCCGTACTCATCACCAATTTGGGTAGTACCAAAAAAATTAGATTCCTCTGGAACACGCAAAATACGTGTAGTCATTGATTATAGGAAATTAAATGAAAAAACTGTCAATGATAAATTTCCTATTCCGGAAATTGAAGACATTCTAGACAATTTAGGATCATCCGAATATTTCACTACACTTGACCTCAAATCTGGATTTCATCAAATTGAAATGGACCCCGAGCATAGAGAAAAAACAACGTTCTCCACGGCACAAGGACATTTTGAATTCTCAAGAATGCCTTTTGGATTGAAAAACGCTCCTGCGACATTCCAACGTGTGATGAACAGCATATTAAATGAATACATCGGTACCATTTGTTATGTCTATTTGGACGACATAATTGTAATGGGAAAATGTTTGGAAATTCATATTGAAAATTTGAATAAAATTCTTAAACGCTTATCGGATTTCAATCTCAAAATTCAACTAGACAAATGCGAATTTTTAAGAAAGCAAACCGAATTTTTAGGACACATAATAACTCCACATGGCATAAAACCTAATCCTGAAAAAATTCAAGAAATCAAAGATTGGAAATTACCTACAACAGAAAAACAAATTAAACAATTTTTAGGGCTCTTAGGATATTACAGGAAATTTATTAAAGACTATGCAAATCTAACAAAACCAATGACGAAATATTTGAAAAAGGATACGAAATTAAATACAAATGATTCAGAATATGTTGCAACTTTTGAAAAATGCAAAAATATTCTTATTTCAGATCCAATCTTAAAATATCCCGACTTTTCAAAACCATTTATTTTAACCACAGATGCGTCGAATTACGCAGTAGGCGCAGTTTTGTCACAAACTCATGAATCACAAGAGCATCCGATTGCGTACGCTTCACGTACACTTAATAAACACGAAATAAATTACTCCACTACAGAAAAAGAAGCCTTAGCAATAATATGGGCTGTAGAAAAATTCAAACCGTACTTGTATGGAAATAAATTCACTTTAGTGACTGATCACAAGCCACTAATATTCATCAAAAATTCTAACAAAAACCAAAAGATTATACGATGGAGATTAGATTTGGAAAATTATGAGTATGACGTTGTATACAAAGCTGGAAAGACAAACGTTGTAGCAGATGCGTTAAGTCGGAAAACCGATATTAATGTTAACGAATCTACTGAATCAACCACTTCCGAAGTTTCACAACAAAATAACCCAAGCGAAACCATAGCGGAAACTGCGAACTCTGCAAATACATCTGAAGAATTCTACATACACTTTACCGAAAACCCAGTTAATAGCTTTCGGAATCAAATAATATTCCGTGAAGCAAACCCTCCGACTTGTACTACTGAACAAATTTTCCCAAATTATAAAAGAACCGTAATTGGCACTCCTTCATTTGATAGGCAAACTATCAGTGATGCGTTAATACGGTATCACAATGGAAAACAAACGGCAATCCATGCCCCAGAAAATATTTTTGAATTAATTCAAGATGTTTACAGGGAATTTTTCATAAATTCCAGATCACATTTTGTGATAGCTCAAAACATGGTAGAAGATATAAAAACGGAAGATCGCCAAGACCAAATTATTACAAAAGAACACGAGCGTGCCCACCGCGGCATACAAGAAGTAGAGAAACAAATAAAACGATCTTATTTTTTTCCAAAAATGGTAAAAAAGATTCGAAAATTCATAAACGCATGTTCTATTTGCGCAAAGCATAAATACGATAGGAAACCGTACAACATAAAAATATCTCCGCGTCCCATTGAAAACGCACCATTTGACAGAGTGCACATGGACATTTTCGGAATGGATAAACACAATTATTTAACCCTAATATGCGCATTTTCAAAACACTTGCATCTATCGGAAATTAATACAAGAAACGTTGCGGACATACAAAAATCACTATCACAATACTTCTTAATTTATGGTACACCAAAAATATTGGTATGTGACCACGAAGCATCCTTCACCAGCGTACAGCTAAAGAGCTTCCTAAGCGATTTAAATATTAAATTAGAATTTGCATCTTCGTCAGAATCGAACGGTCAAATCGAAAAAACACATTGTACCATCATAGAGATGTACAACACTAATAAACATAAATTTTCCGAACTGAATTCTACGGAAATAATGGCAGTGGTGGTAGCCTTATACAATGACACAGTTCATTCGGCTACATCTTACAAGCCAAAAGAGGTTATATTTAACCATAGGAACGTCTCGGATCCAAATAACATAGTGCAAGCCGCACAAAATATTTTCACAAAGGTCCGAAACAATCTTAGTAAAGCCCACGACAAAATGCAAAAATACAACAAAGATAAGGAGGAACCTCCAGTTGTACAGCCAGACGAAAATGTCTTGGTAAAGCAGGGCATTAGAAAGAAGTTAGACCCAAGATTCAAAGAATCTAAATGTTTAAGGGCAAACGATCGTACCGTAACGATCAATAAGAACGTTAAGAGGAATAAAAATAAACTAAAACGATTCAAAAACTGAAGATACTAATATCATCTTTCTCATTTCAGGAGTCTTATAAGGATAACCCCGAACTTATCGAATAGCAGACAATAAAAATGCTAATGCTCCTCTTTTAATTTCAGAAATTAAAGAAGACCGAAAAAAAACAACAAATTAGAAAGAGTAAAACATAATTGTAATTAATTCAATTATACTAATTGCTTTGTTTTTATTCCAGATTATCCATTCATCGCCATCCATCGCTATGTTAGTAAAACTAAGCATAATTCTTGCGATGATAGGAATTAGTCAGGCACAGAGTTTAAACATAAACAATTTAAATGATGACCCGATATTAATGTTAAAAATAGGTACTTGTAAAATAGAGACAGGGATAACGAAAATCATCCACCCTATTAATGTCACTGAGATCGAAATAGCAATTAATGTAATAACAAGTGTAGCTTATGATTCAAGTATAGTTCCTAACCCAATGACGGAGGTCATGAAACTAAAGCTTAGAGCCACGTACAGCAATCTGCAAAAAATGAAACCACAAGAGGTCAAGAGAAAACCACAGTTTCATAATAGAATGAAGAGATGGGAAGTTCTAGGTAGTGCTTGGTAGTTTTTGGCAGGAAACTCAGACGCTCAGGACCTCCGCATCATGAACAACACGATGAATCATCAACGAGAACAATAAGCATTACAAAGATATTTTGAGGATTACCCTATGTTCCTCATAAAAATGGGCCACACACTACTGATATCATCAAACCCGGAAAAATACGTCCAGGCTAGCAGCATAATAGAAGAATTTCAAGATGAGTGCATTCACCCACTCATTAACGGCAAGAAAGGCAAATGCATTACAATAGCCGAAACTATAACAGAAGCAAAACTAATCAGTGAAAACCTGATACTGATAACAAAAGCAAAAAAAATGACTTAAAGAAATCAAACTGCGGTCCTGATGATAGGCTTCTACAAGGAAATATTCTCTTCACTTTTTCCAACTGCACAGTGAAATTCAAGGGAAAAGAGTTAATTTTCACAGAATTTTTTCCCGGCCTGCAAGTCCTAGATGGAGCATTTCATAACCTTGAAATGGTAACGCAGCTCCACAAAACCCACGACGTAGGAAAGATTAACAACACAGCTTTGGAAAACAGAAATCAGCTAAGCCACGTTTACCTTCACCACGATCTTTGGAAATGGAGCTTATTCGGCGGAGTATCGTTTTCATCTTCACTGCTGATAGCGTTGATCGTATTCCTCTAGATCTCCTACAAGCGCTCCGAAAACCACAGAGGAGCAAGAGTGGAAAGGAAAGCGAAACGCGTATACTATCAACATGGTCCAAAGTGCGAGGACGCACTTCCTTCACCCCCCGGAGGAGTTATAGAGGCCTGAGCGTATAGCGTAAAATATAGAAAAGGAAACTAAATGAACCGATGAATAGGAACATTCATTCCGCGAGGAATGAATTCCGATTCCGTGATTTAATTTAAGATTTTCCGCGCCTTTTATACCAATTGCTCGACGCATCCCATTGTACGCATGCAGTTGCCTCACACCATGAGTTAGTCCAGTTCTTCTACTTCCCCTTGGTATAAGTTTCGTTGTTTTTCCTTTTTTCTTTTATGTATTCACGCGTAGAACTCTGAGGATATTGCGTAATGTACCTAATCCGGACATAGTGTAGCAAATATATCGATGATTATAGAATTCTTCTTAATGATTATTAAATTCATTTAAGTATGTGTTGTTGTGTGGTGTGCGTTTATTAATAAATTTGTGCAACATAGAACACTGAAAACAGAACCAACTCAGAAAATTGACTCAAATTTAATTGATACAATATATGCTTTGTAATAATATCAGTTCCAAATCCGCTATTCAAAACAAAAATAGTGCCTTACATACGCTAAATAAACTACGGCCCTAGTATTGATATAAAGGAATACCAAACGCTACAATAACATCGACTTTTTCATAGATTTCTATACAAACAGTGCTGAATATACTGTACAATAAATGGTTGACGAAACATTAACATATTGTCATTTTTAATCATAATTAAGAGCCACTCCACATTTATCTCACGCAAAGGTACCTTTCACTATTTCTTTCCAGTTTATTCCCTGCATCCAAATACTTGATATTCTGTTACTTACATTCCTCCAAGCTTTTTTTACATTTTGCAGACACAAAATTAGATATCACTCTAATCTAACTTCAGCAGTCACGTTTAAACAACCATGCAACATTTTACAAGCAACTCTTCGCAAAAGTCTTTCATTTTAACCCTTTTAGTGCATCTGAACCGTTGCCTTTTCCTATCTAATTCGCATCATGTATAGAAATATACCTTTGAAATCCTTTTTGAACAAACTTGAACTCTTGCCTTTCTAATAAACGCACAAAACCGCACCGGCAGCATTGACCACCATCAATGACACCACCATCAATCTTTGCAGGGAAAACCAAACGGGCCTTTGTGTGCGATTTGTCCCTATTCATTTCTTCCATCAATCGTTATGCACCGTTCGGAATAGTACATTTCAATAGCAGAATGCTTTTCACTCGTATGCCTTATCTAGGACAAAACATTACTTGGCTGCTTGTGCTATTTTGTTTGTAACGAGATCACGTAAGACGTAGTATTCAAGATGTAGATTATTTCGTTTTAGACTTCCATGAAAGGTGTATGATCGCGACGGCATTTCATTGCTCTTGCTTTAGTTTGTTTGGTTTAAACGATTGCGACGATCATATACTGATGGTGAATTCTGCCATGGCAATTTTTCCACAATTACTCGAGTCGCTGCGTCATTTTTCTTAATTAACGGAAGGTAGCTAATAGTCGTGCGGTGGAGGAGTCTTCTGTGACAGACCAAGAATGCTCGTCGGTTGTAGCGCCGGATAAGTAAGAAAGTAAGCTGATAGTCAATGTCCACTTCACTATGACTAGTTGGTCAATTCCTCTTTTGTTTCTTCCCGAAGAGTGTTTTAGTGATTCTGCTGTGTTCAATCTAGGTTTTTGCGTATGCAAATGTGAGATATCCATGAAGCGTAGCTGATGTCATTTGCTTATCAACAACACAACATTATTGTATTAAAGAGTTTCTGTTTTTTGTTTGAATTTTTGATCCGGATTATTCAAAACTTCAGGTTTTAAATGGATCTCCCTTTTTGTGATGCGCAGTAGCTGGTAGTTGTAGTTTGACCAGTGATGAGCAACGTTGAGGCGACGAGCTTATGCTGGCGATAATATTCGACGATCACCTAGCCTTCCGGTGGTTTCATATTGTTTTATGTGGTTTAGGAGCGTTGGACACAACGCCCTGGTTTTCTTTAAGCAAAGTCGTGGCGGTACGTTGATGTGATCAAAGCTGAGATTTGGCTAATATGCTGATATGGCTATATATACATATATAAGAACGGGCGTTCTTCACACTATACTAAACCCTAAAATAACTTAACAATGTCTTCCTACACTATCATCCTAATAGTTTGCACCCTGATGGCGCGAATATATCGTTTTAATATACGTTCGTTGTATTACTGAACAATAATTTTTGATGGATCTATTTTGTAAGAGTTGCATCGAATTGAATCTCTGATTTTGTGAAGTGTTTGGTCATATATCGGTGAAACAGGGGTTAGCTTCTTTCCTCCTTTCTTTCTGCTGAGTACCGACCTCATGCGATGATAGTGTCATCTTTTTCCGCACGCTGAACCCTGTGGAAAAGATTCGAAACAATCACATATAAATGGTCGGATCATTTGAGATTTAAGTTTAGCTTAGAATCGGTGAATCTAACAAATAAGAAATACATACCTTCATCCTCTTCTTCATCGTGGCTCTTAGCGGGTAACCCATCTGCTGTTTTATTCGTTTTTCGATGGTTTCAAACAATAGATCATTGAGTAGGTCTGCTGATAGAAAGTTTTTTTCATATCTTATGGATTAGATTGCTTTACATGATTCTTAACATCCATCGTGATTAGTGTTTTTTAGGAATTGCTGTAATTTTTTTACTTTTGTTGTATTTATATGTTTTTGTATTTTCGTACATACAATCCACTGTCGGTGTTGTTTGTGAGTGTAAAATTTTACTTTTGATCATTTCTTCTCGTATATAGCAAATAGGTTTTGAAGAAGCGGTATTCAAGTACTGAACTTGTATGAAATTTTAAAAAAAGTATGCTTATGTACGAACGTGCATATCATAACTACATTATTAAGCATGCACTTTTCATTCTTTAATTTAGATTACCAACGTCATTCAATATTTTTGAAACAATTAACGTTTACTATTACGTTTATGCAAAGCTCTGCATAAATGACAAGCGTAGTGACCGTATTATTGCCAGCGAGAAGAGCTAAATTATGAGAGGGACATGCGTTAGGCGGTGTTTTTAGATGCTGTTTCCAGTGAATTGAAAGCCATTTTAGTGATCCTTGTTCAGCTTTGGGTCATCTAACTTCAACTTAAGGTGGTGGGTTCTAAATTAAGTTTTGAAGTAACGAATATAAACGGATTGTAAACGGACGAATGAAATGATAAGAATAAACTCAGGCCAGACGAAACGATTTAACCGCCGCGTAAAGAACTAGCTTTGCTCAAACAGTATGTTTAACATAGTAGCCATTTTGCGGTAGTACTAGATTCTCGAGGGTTCATCCATAAGGGATATTACGAGAGCAAACTGAAAGGAGGGACGTTATCAACTTGGTTTATAGGATCCCATATCTACTTGGCAAACTGTGTATACTATATTTCTCTATGTAAAGATAATAGTACGGCAAATGGTGATGGTAGATGTATGAATAATAGTAAGACGGTAGTATAACAATGTGCAAATTAAAAGCTAGCCTGATAAGCGCGGCCGGACGGACTAGACATTCTTACTTTTTTGAATATTTCCGCAGCACAAACGGTGCACCATACCCAAAAAAACTGGTAAATAATTTACGAAACGAAATTGTAAATGTACGAAAATCTTGTTATAATCTATTTATCGATTTTAATATCCGTCGACTGAAAGAATAAACCTTGAAAGTTAAGCTGATAGGATTAAAGAAGCAGCACTGGCGCTGCGGATCAGCGCCTAAAGAAAATGGACGAGTTAGCGTATGGGGCACTGGCTAGATACCGGGACACTGGCTGGACGCTCGCCTAGCCCTAGCGCATGGGAGCTAGTAGCGCATGGATACGCTAATTAGGGGCAAGCGAGACCGCGCACTCCGGATTAGCCTTGGGGCATTAGAATGCGATAAATCTGTCCTATTCTGGCTTTCAGCCAGATGGGACAGATTTTAGTATTAAACCGTTTTCCGAGCACTACCTTGTGGAGCAACAAGTTAGAAGCTGTGTAACGCAAATTTACTAGGGTTGCACTTAGGTCCTTCTCTTGATTAGTATATCTTATCACCTGGACTACAACACTAGATGTCAACTGTTAGGTTTACAATCCCATAGTTTTAGGCGTAAAGTGGCGCAAAGTGTTGCTAAGTTGCTAAGAGGGAAGATACTCCGTGGAGCTACTTGCCCGCGTGAACATATATGTACCTTCCAGACCGATTCGTAACCGCGATTTCTTAATATCGCAACCGAGACAACTACAACGCACCAACAATGTCCCGATGATAAGTATAATGCGTAGCTTCAATAACCATTATACATTTTTCGAGTACGATAGGTCTGCGGCGAGTTTTAAAAACACTATATTCATGTACGCTACTAGATTATAAGAAAAAAAATGTTAAGGCCGCTACCATGGCCAAACATCAAACAAACATAACATAACATAACGTAAAACGGGCACCGAGATCGGTGGAAATTCAGACGGCACATCACATCTATCTAGAGCAGACGGCGCTCCAGTGATCTAGCAGAAGGACAACACCGGACCTCAACCAGGATCACAGCCTCAGACCCCTTTGCCACCGCTGTACCTCGCCCCTCCAACCCTGGATCGATCACCGACGCCAGTCTGCACAGAAAGCAATGCTTTGCACGTCGTTGCAATATGTACGGGATACGGAAAAATGTGTCGCTCGAAGTTTTCTTTTTTCCTTTAACGCGGTACGGAGCAGTCTCGCCAGAGCTGATGGGGAAGCGTAAGTCCTGAAGTATTATTAGTAGAAGTTTCGCATTGCGCGATATAACTCAAACCAAACGTGGCAATAAATCGACCTGGCTGAAGTGAGCTCCGGTTAACTGAAGCGTAGGAAATAAGAGAGAGGCCGATAACGATCACGATCGACAGTAGGACCTAAGGGAAAAAGAGAAGGTGCAAGTAACGTACGAAACATACAGTAGCTCATACACAAGGAGATCGTGGAGTAGTGTTCACTACCTCACTGGGAGGCGTCACCAAGCGTGGCAAGAAAGAGGGTATGGTGGCAAACGCAGAGCCAGCAGATAGTGATGGCTTCACGGCCAAGGCTAAGGCCAAGCCGCCCAAGGCTAAGGCAGCAACCGTGTCGAAGACACACTGTGCCGAAGTCAGCGGGCAAACAAAGTGCTTACCGGCGAAGGTGTATCTGCCAGGGAAGAAGCCAGATGCGTTGATAGTCAGGGCAAAAGAGGACGGACAGTACAAGGCGATATACGCGTCTTTCTGCGATGACCAGAAGCTGAGCGAGTTCGACAAGCTAGTGGCTTCAGTGTTTCGCACCAACACTGGCTGCCTGAAGATTGAGCTACGAGAGGGACTGAAGAGCGCCCTGTTGTATCCATTGTCCCTCATTTTCAACGCATCCCTTGACAGTGGTTTTCTACCTCCCTTATGGAAAGAAACGCATCTTATTCCCATCTTCAAGAATGGAAAGAAATCGGATATTAAAAACTATCGCGGAATAGCTAAATTGTCATGTATTCCAAAACTTTTTGAATCCATTGCCAATAAGCAAACCTTGTAAGAAGTCACCAACCTCATTTCCACAGCACGGTATCATAAAGGGAAGTTCAACGACCACCAACCTAATAAATGTTGTAAATTTCTCACTGTGTGCAATGGATAATGGAAATCAAGTTGAGGCCTTATACACCGATTTCACTAAGGCTGTTGATAGAGTTGACATTCCTCTCCTTTAAACTATCAAAATTAGGTTTCACCCCCAATTTATTAAGCTGGCTACGCTCTTATCTAACCGGTAGAATGCAACGGTTCCGGTTGAAAAGGATCCAGGTGCCAGAGGTTAAAGTAACATCGGGAGTTCCACAAGGGTCTCACCTCGGACCTCTCCTTTTTATCCTTTGTGTCAACGACGTTGAGCAAACTCTTAACATATTAATATATGCAGACTCTCCATCTACCGCAGCAGCTCTGTCTCGAAAGATGGCAGAAGCTGTGGGATGATGGTGAGAAGGGAAGGTTCCTCTACTCGGTCTCCCCGCAAGTCTCCTTGCGGCCTTGGTTCAAAGGCCTGTATGTAGGTCGTGCGTTCATTCGCATGATGTCGAGACTCATGTCAAACCATTATGCCTTGGACGCGCACCTGCATCGTATAGGGATCGTAAGCTCCAACGTTTGTAGCTGTGGTAGCGGGTTTAGAGACTTGGACCATCATCTATGGGCTTGTCCTGGACTCAATGGTACCAGGCCCTCTCTACTAACAACCGTAAGGTCGATGGGTAGATTAGAAATGACTCCTGTCCGCGATACCCTGGCTGCTCGGAACATCCCTTTCCTATCCGTTATCTTCCAGTTTGCCAACGATAACGAGATTGTCCCCTCAATCCCCCTCCCTTGCATGTTCTGTATTTATGTTGTAAATAGATTTCATGTATGTATTTTTCTGTATTAGTTACGTAATATTAGATTTATATAATAGTGTTAAATGTGCCAGGCTGCAGAATACCGTCGCTCGCCCGAGAGGCCTGCGTTGAAAAATCAACAGCGGGCTCTTCCAAGGAAGAGCCCCCTCCTAAAATAAGCACTCTCTTCTCTTAATAACGTTTAGAAATGGGCCCACAGATAAGAGGCACGACGAGAGAGGAGTAGCAGAAGTGTCGCCGGGGTGACAAGAATGCTGCGGGCGTGGGATCGGTGTCCCCCTGGATCCTGGAAGGACTTTCTGAAACCTAAAAGCTGGATTGCACAAACAGGTGCTAGCAAACAAATCACACAGCTGGAGCTATAGCTGAACTGAAACCAAACACAACCGAGCAAGCCCGGGATATGGCGATAGGTAGTGAAGGAAATGTCCTACCCCATTATTGTTGTTAGTCATTAATAAACATACGGCACGTCCGTCCTTATATATGCTAAAAAAAATATATATGCAGACAACTTGAAACTCTTCCGAGTTATTGGTAACCCTTCCGACATGGCAATTTTTCAGTCCGAGGTTGACAAATTCCATAAATGGTGCAACAAAAGCCTTTAAGAGCTCAATGTGAATAAGTGTACATCCATTTCATTATCAAGAAAGCGCAATATAACTCGTATATATGTACCGGTAGTTATCTCACAAAACCACGTTCAAAGGACTAATCAGGTTATGAATCTGTCAAGTCCTACTGGACTCCCAACTAAACTTTGCAGAACACTATAACACAATAATATACAAAGCAACCAACATGCTTGGTTTTATTTAGTAGAAAGATTTAGTTTCTACTTTGACGATCCATATACCATCAAAATGCTATATATAACTTATTTCAGACCCTTACTTGAATATTGCAGTGTTGTTTGGTCCAGGAGCAGTTCTTACTTTACGCCCTTAGGAAACTCCGATGGAATACGCTTCGCTTGCCACCATATGAATCTCGGTGCCTTCTTATTAATCTAAAAAACCTTGAAAAGAGACGTGAATTTGCAATGGTAGCTTTTATAAGCGATGTGATATCTCAACCGATCAAGGATCCACACATTCTAGATTTGATAATCTTTTATACTTCTACCCGTACCCTAAGAAACAGACACTAATTTCTCATCAATAATTAGAGAACAATTTATGCGCATAACAGCCCGTTCCAAAAAAATGTTGACATGCTATAACAAGCGCTCCCAAAACTTAGATGTTACTATGAATAAGGCCAACCTAAAAAAGGTTTGTTTTAGCTCCTAGCCACTTTTGACGTCAAACTACGTACAAATTGGCCTGTTTTTATTTTACTTTAGGTCTCTCTTTAAAGTAATTTAATTTTTAGCCAAAGTCGAATTAGTTAATAAGAATTTAGTCTAATCAAAATCAGAACGCACTAAAGGCCAAGTTTGGTCGCAGAGCAGCCGCCAACGGTCACGTTACGCCGCCTCCGCTACCGAACGGTGCCGGAGATACAGCTCCCGGTGGACATGGCCAAAAAGCTCACAAGAGCTGGGTAAATATGCGTGGGGTGGAACGACTGCACCGTGGTAGCGCTGCAAAACCCAACTCGGTGCTTCAGGTGTTGGAAGTTCGGCCACCATGCGCGAAACTGCAAGGGAGAGGATCGCAGTGCACTCTTCAAGCGCTGCAGTGTAACAGGCCATCCGACAGCAACATGGACTGGAGGCGGCAACACCAAAACGTTCAGCAAGAACGGGAGCGAGTCAATCATCTACGTCACCTTCTGCAGTCCGCAGCTAGCGGGCGGAATGCAGTGGCAGGTAAGTGGGGAGCTAACGTACAGTGATCACTTCGCTGTGCGCTACAGTCTAAGAAGGGCTGATCGGATGGGTCCGCCTCCAAAACTCCCAAGATCGTCGAAGCCAGCCGAAGACCAAGTTCTTCAATGAGAATTTGTTCGCGTTAGCGCTTCGCCGGTAGGGCAGTGGGTAAGAAGTGCCTTAGTGCCGCCATAGAGAAAGCGTGCGACATAGCAATGCCTCGAAAGGGTGAGTCTCCACCACGTAGGGAACTGAAACTGTAGTGGAGCGAACGGATTTTAGAGGCCTGTATCACAAAAGAGGCGTATGAGGCTTCGGTACCAGTGCGGCAAGACGATAGAGGAATGCATAAAATATGAAAGGTATAAAAATTCTTTCTATACATTGTCCAGTACATTGTAACAGACCTGAACAACGAAGGAAAAAATGAAAAAAAAAATCATAAAATCTATCCGGGCTTATTAAACACATATAAATAATGAGCAATAGGAAATTAGATTATTTTTTAAGTTGTGTACACTCTGTCCAGTTACTATAAGACCACCTGTGATTTTAATAGTTTCTCACTACTGATAACAGTAATAATTTCAATTCGTATCATTATTTGTTGGTATGTACTTACAGTGCAATTATCGCATTTTTACGTGCATATACTACACAAATACACGTCATCGTGCATTTCTTTTGTTGTCGATCCGTCTAGTTAGTATAAGACCAGTTCGTTAGTCCCCGTTTTTACATTTTTGGAGGTAAATTTCACAAAATGCCTAAAGGAAAAGTATTAACTGACCATTTGACGAGAGAATGTAGGAATACGAGAGATTGCACGACGATTAGGCCGATCTCATCAGGTGGCACTAAATTTCCCAAAAAAAATCCTGCAAGCTACGGAACATCATAAGGAAACACGAAAAACAAAGCTGTCTAACCGAAACAAAAGACAAATAGTGAGAATAGCTTCAAATTCTTCGATCTCGTTAGCTAAAATTATTTTTTTAAATTCGCTTAAGTTAGAAGTGTCGAGAGAAACAATTCGCCAAGTTTTAGTGAATAGCCCGTTCATAAAAAGAGCTAAGAAGACAAAAGCCCCTAATCTCACACCGATCCACATCGAAAAACGATTGACCTTTGCCAAAAATAATATGAGCCGTCAATGGAATTCGGTACGGTGGTCTTATAGTAACTGGACAGAGTGTATATGTACCATTAGTTAGAAAAAATGAATATTATCTGTACAAAGAAAGAGGCGAAAAAACCAACAGGTTTTAAACCGAAGCAGGCCTAGCAGCTGATGATTCAGTCTAGCAAGGACGAGTACTACCACCGTCTTCTTAGGGAGGCTGACGCAAATCTCGAGGTCTCTGTGGAAGGCAGTTTGGTTTTAGAAGGAGGAGGTCTACCGTTGCGCGATAAAGATGATGGTCGAAATTGCAAGCAGCATTCCCCTTAAGGCGGGAGGCCGACTGTCTCTGCGCTATTGTCACGATGGACGTGAAGAACGCCTTCAATGATAGCAGCTGGTCAGCTATCGTCCGGGCTCTGCACGGTATGAGGATCTCCGATTACTTGTGCCGCATCCCAGGAAGCTATGGGGGTTCGTGCGAAATTGTAGTTTGCTGATCGGGTTCGAGCGGATCGAGCAAGACTGCTTACCGATCTGCTCAAACCCGATGATTAGCAAAAATAAGAGTATATGGCAATGGCCATTTTTTTGTACACGAAAAACTACCAAGAATATACACACAACATAGGAAAAAAATTACACGGAGGACGCGTTCCTCATTCTTGTGAACAATGGGGTTTTGCGGCTGAGGCTGCCAGTCGGGACTTTGGTCGTTGGCTTTGCCGATGATATGGTCCTGATGGTCAGTGGCCAGAGCCTGAATGAGGTGATTGTTAAGAGAGGAACTGGCTGGTCGTTACCCCCTGGCAAAGGATGCCAAACAGCGCCAGCATTATGTTGATGATCACATCGACAGCTTTGCCGAGACCAAGGCCAAGGAGACTGTGAACCAGGTGGTGCGGGCCCACAAAGAAGCCGAATTCCGCATTCGGAACTTTATCACAAATAATAACCAGCTCCTGGCGTCCATCCCGCAGGACAGACGGCAGCCGTCGGACACACAGTTAATGCTTGAAGAGAAAACCGCGGGCTTCGAGTGGATCCTTGGCATATTCTGGGACACCGCGTCGGATAGGTTTGGGTTCCGCGTGAACTATCAAAAGGCGAATCCCGCCATCCTCCACCACAGCCGCCCGCCCCGCAGCCGTAGGAACTGGTTGTTCATCTCAGGCATTTCAACTGAAAACACGGATGAAGAGGTTCTCACGACGGTCACCCACTGTTTGGGTCTGGGTTGAGATAAAGAAACTCGTCTCCAGGAACGCCGACATCACGTCATTAGACTATGTCTCGTAAAAGGTCGGGTTTCCTGCAGCCTTGAGAGACAAAGCTTTTCTACCTAACACTTGGTCGCGTGGTCTGGTGGTCCGTGACTTTGTATTCCGTCAAAGAACTGTGTCAATAGCGGGCCAAGAGGCCCCAGTTGTCAGCGTTCACCACCTCACCACGCCTCGCATTCGAGCTCGAGCTTAAGCTCGATCTGCTCGAAGTGCTCGAATGCGGGGCGGTCCTTCGCGCGTCGCGGCAACGGAAATTCGAGCTTGGGAATGATTCTTTTCCAATTCTAACGTGCGCGTCGAAGAACGGAATTTTTAGCTGAGAATAAAGTGATTAAAGCTCAAAACAGCCTTCGCGTATTTTCTACCTACGCCACGTTAGCAATAAAGTGACATGAGAAAAAATGACGCCACTATCACAATCACGGCTCTACCTGCGTCAGTATCACTGACCATCAAAAGAATTAAAAAGGGTAATGGTTAATCAATCACGGGGACGTTGCTTTAACTTATAGGGGAGGAATTTACTCACTAATAGGTTAGTGTAAGTACTAAGAGTATAAGGGTAGTATAAGTGTAGATGTAAGATAATATTTGTATACGTGCGTTTCGGTCAATAAAATTTAGTCTGTATTCTGAGCTACAGGAGCAGACCTATGACTGTATATTACAAAGCAAATATTTATTTCAAAGGGTAACAGCTGCATCTCGCCACGACCAACAATTTTAGGGTTTAGGGGCTTGGTTAGAAACCCCCTCCCCTCCCCGCTACCTTCCTTTCTGCCCTTCCCTAACACTTAATTGTTCAAAATATTAATTACTCCGCAACCTCTGAACCGAATACCACTAAAACTTGCACAATTGTTGATGTTGGATTCTGCTGGACGACATTGTTGGAGGGGGGCCGAACAGCTCATTCTGCTCTCTAGCTGCCACTGAACATTCAATGTTCAATGCAGAACAATGATAGATTTACGAAATACCGATAATAGCTGATCTGGTGGAGCGACAATACTTTTGGCGGGAGATTTCCGCCAAACGTTACCAGTTATCCCACGGTCTACGACAGCGGATGAGATCAATGCCTGCCTTAAGTCGTCTATATTGTGGATAAACGTAACCACACTACACCAGAATATGCGTGTTGAATTCAAAAAAATTACTACAAATTGGCAACGGAACTATTCCTATAGATTGTGTAAGTGGCTGTATTACATTCCTGGAGAACTTTTATCAGTTCACAACATCTAAAGCAGAGCTCATTCGATTAGTTTTTCCAAACGTCGCTAATAATTATAGAAACCATTCGTGGATGAGCGAACGGGCTATATGAGCTGCCAGAAACACAGACCTTAATGAACTTAATATTAACATTCAACATGAAATCGTCGGTGAAATCAAAACCTATAGACCTATAGACAGTTTTTCAAATAAGGATGATGTGGTTAAATATCACCCAGAATTTTTAAATTTACTAGATTTACCAGCTTTACCGCCTCATAAACTTCACCATTGCAACACTAATGTGAGTTTATTTACGGATACCCTAATCAGCGGGTCAATACGGCAAACGCTTCCTTTATATCGAACTGGTCCTCCTTGCTCGACTGCTCTACTAAAGCGTCTTCGCAGACTTAGGGCCAAGTGCCTTAAGGGGGGGGGGGGGGGGCTTTGGTTATTTCGAGTTAAAAAAAGGCTTTTTTGACGATTTATAGTGCCAGCTATTAGAATGGCAGTGCCAGATTAGAATGCCAGCTGCAGTATGATTATTTTCGAAAAATCAGGATTGAACTTTTTTTGTTTTCCATTCAAAAGCTATTCTTTTCATAATACTGCTAGATGTTTGGAGGTAAGTAACAAATAATTCTAAAACATTAAACATTGCTATCTTGGTAAAGTGAAATCATCCCAAAACCATTCGATCGATCTGTCTGATTCTCTTATAATATAATAGATACAAGAACAGCAAACTAAAATTATATTTTACAGAGATTATTTTCACAATAACAGTATCCTATTTTGTACCGCCAGCGGCAAATTTCTGCCGCTTAACTTCCTGACACTCGCAAAACAAATGTGACGTGCTTCTGCTCGACTCGAAGCATTGAACCAACGGCAAACTAATGACGGCAAGCTGGCGACAATCGCACACATAGCAAAGAACTCATCTTTCCAACAAATGAAATCAAATACAATTACCACTAATTAATACATCTACAACGAGTCTCTGATGTTCAGAGGTTCGGTCCACATATCGACAGCCTGAGGTGGAGCCGACTAGTACACTAGGGGAGGGTGGTTTAGAGTTTTGTGCGTTCTCCGTGAGCTGCCGGGACGGGAACCGCTACTGCCACGTACAACCATGTATCATTCAATTACAGTCCCCGTCTCCAAAGTCCTGCAACCACTTTTCGTATACCGCAAGGCTGTGCGGTGCGACCGAGCGCCTGATACGTTTGAGCGAGTTGTGAAAGTCATCCTCGCTGCATGATGCTGCACAGTTTAGTTGGGTCCATATTTTTCACCTTCTCCACGTTTAGCTCTGTAAAAGCAAAAAAGGGGGACAGTACTTATTATTTACTATTCTTTCCATTCTCTGCGGTATCTCGTCCCAAAGCCGTCAGATCTGATCCGGAATAGCCCTCGGTTAATAGTGCGAGGCGCCTTAGATCGGCATCACCATTTGGGCTTCCCTGTTTCTGTAGCAATCGGCGCGACGATGCGAGAGCGGCCTCAATGCTGGAGAGGAGGATGGAGGTAGGGTCGCGGAAGCTTCGGTACGGTTCAGAACTTACTTGTTATTAAAACATCTTTGGGGTTAAGTAGGGAAATGATGTTCTTATCATAACCCGATCTGTGAGAGATATCCTCCTCGCTGACATATTACCGCCGACTGACGTCGGTATGCGTTTGATGATCATTACTTGACTGTCTGGTCGCACTGGAGAGAGACACACCACGTGTCAATTGCAACAGTCTACCGTCCGCGAGTTATTGTCCGCATTGGCTACCACTACCTTGTGTTGATCGTGCGAGGATTAGCCAGTACTATGGTTTCCCGAGAGCGCAAGCTGGCACCTACACTCTCGTACATTCTTCTCGTACAAGCGATTCGCTGTCCTTTACCCGATTCGCTCCGCTTATCGTACTAACCCTTTTCTCTGGCTCTGGGATTTGCTACTGGAGATCTGTTAGACACACTATTCCACCGTAATCCACGTGTAATTGGCTATCGTTTCAAGTGTGCATTTGGTGGCTTTGAAGACAACTCCTCGACAATCAGCAAAGTACAGAATAGCAAAGTGACTTGAAAGAGAGTATTATTCGGTATTTATAATTTGTAACACATAAAAAAAATTATTAGTAGAATAATATCGTCAATTTCCGCCTAACCCTTCCCTTCTTAACACTTCTCTCCGCTCAGCATTAGTGTGTTCAAGAACAACGATTTCCATCGTAATGGACTACGAACCGATACCGCTAGATCAGAATCATTCAACTTAATTTTTTCAAGTGAGTTTCATTTTAAACTACAACTTTTCAAGAATATTTCATTTAATGTTGGGGAAGATTTATTCAAAACTACGTTCATCACATCCAATCCAGAAAGGCAAGTTTGCAAAAATGAACTTTTTGCGGTGCCATCGTAGCCACGTGCCGGGTCATCAGAGATATACAAATGAATATTCTTTGGTAGAATATAAGTTTATCCTGGTAGCCCCGTCGAGTTTTTATAGAATTTCCCATTTTTCAGTTTTTGCCAGATTCTTGAAGTGATGGTTTTTTTCGATATTGCCTAAGACAATGAGCTTTACATAATTAAAAAAATTAGGTAAAAACAATTTTTATCATTATAGTATCAACAATTTTTATAAAAACTCGACGAGGCTACCTGGCAAACAGTGCACAGATTATGTGTCCAAAATTTCAAAACGATCGGTCCAGTGGTTTTTTTTGCCACGATGGGCACTGACTTTGAAAACTTTGGTTTTGGGAAACGGGATTCTAAGTTGCGAGATGCATTGAACCTTGTATGAAAAGCGGATTTTCAAAAATTAATATCTTTGTCAGTTTGGCTTCGATTGATTTTAAAATTGTACACAATACCCTCAAAATGAATACAAAGCATAGCACGTGGAAGGTATTCGCATGTAAAATCTGTCCGGCAACGTACAAGCACAAAGACAGCCTGATCCGTCATAAGCTGACTGGAGACTTTGATGAATACACCAGCTATTTTGTCGGGAGATTTTAACATCGAATGGAATAGTGACAGCTCTACACTATTGAAGCTATTGTGTGCGTGAAGATGGTGTTGCGGGAACAGGAGCACTACGGCGCTATACAGAAGAGCCACCAAGCTTGGGAAGGACACGAACGATAGCCTATCCGTACCAATCCCTGCCTTCAACAACCGGCGAACCACTACATCCTCAGTGGAGAGTCGGGTTCTGACGAAACACGGGCAGTACATCTTCAGTAGGTTTAAACCCGGAGAAATACAGCCAAAACCTAGGCGAGACCAGGCAGTTTACAATGCTGATGCTTCGTATAATACAGAAGTTACGGTACACATTTTACTTGGTGTGGGTATGGGTCCTTCGACCCTTGGTTGAACTACGCTAAGTCAAAGGTGACCGATGTTCTGTTGAGTGGAACGATGGAGGCGCTTGGTGGCTTTCAAACAAAATACCATGCGTCTCCACCATGCATATAATTTCGTCCACACAGCTCCCAGATGCGATCTCTCAACGAGTGAAAGATTGAAACTGTGTGTGGGCCAAAGTGGCAATCATTTGCTTGTAATGTGGATTATCAGTTAGGCGGCAGAGGGCTTATTCTGCCGCGAGAATCGCTTCCCTGCAAAGATCATAATACCGTAATCCGTTTAACGACAACAACATTTACAAATAAGTAAGGTCATTTAAAAAACGTCGGCTTTCTGTTTCGCAATTGTAGAATGGTTTGGCAAAAATACACCAAGGATGATATTACAGTTGGCCAATCGTTCTCGAGAAGATTTGCGGTCATATAAAAAAATCAGCAAATAGGCAATGGCCTGAGTGATGTAGCTGGCTTTACAGCAGGGATGCCATTTTTCAACTTCATAAAGATCGATTTTGTTTGATAACACTATGAGTGTATTAAATTGGGAGATATTTCGTATCGAAATATGTTAGACAGTTATCAAATTGAAGCGTTTAATCGAACGTCTGTTGACATGGAGCACCCATTCGGGTCTGTTAAAGTTTTAGTAGACTCGCAAACCGATCTATTCATTATTACTTTTGTCCCATCTGTGATCGACCATCTCTCATTTAAACAAATATCAAAAATTATTTGTTATCGATCCAATCGAGATGAAAGCTAGTGAAACTGAAAGAGGAATGTAAAAACTTCAAGAAAAACACAACACTTGCTGGTTACGATAGAAAATGTAGGATTTACAGTTGTTACCGATAGCAGCGGCTATCGCTAGGGCCCGCGAGCAGCCCTAAGTAGCTCACTTGCGTGCAAGCTTGCAGGCAACTCAGCAAGCAAGCAGCAAGTGATAAACAAGGTGTGAAGCAGCAAGAAGCAGCAAGTGATAATTAGTGTCCAGAAGATAATCACCGCGGAAGGCGGACTAATTTTGAGCTTCCTTCAAATGCGAATAAAGCGACTACATTATACCGAAATCCACGGCGGTCTAAGTCTATCCACTACACCAGTCAAAAATCTACAAAAACCTAAGGATGGGCTTATGCCGGTCACTGTATAAGATTAGTTTATGAAAAGACAGCGCAAGTAGAAAATCTATGGTTTGAATGCATTATTTCACTGACATTATTTGACTGACACTTCTTGACAATGTTTTTTATTTTATCAAAAACGATAGCAGAGGTTCTCTATGAAGCCTAGATGTGCCTTTTTTAGGGGGAAAAAATACAATCTAGAGCCTACCGACTGCATAGAGTTCATGATGCCTCCCACCTATTAAAGTTGGTTCGACGTTGGTTGCTAAAGCACGGGTTCCAATAGAAAGACATCATAATTTAATCAAACGCATTATGGAATGTAGTATGTCAACGAGACGCTTTGGAAATTTCTTCTGCGTTCAATTTAACAAAGTCTCATATTTTGTTGACTCTACTCGAAAAACAAAAAGACAATGTAGACGTAAAAATTGGTTCGGACATGATTGAAAAAATAGATTAATGGTTTAATATATCAAACTCTAGCAGTCCGCTAGCTAAACTGGTTTACAAAAAATCGGTTCAACGGTAACGAGAACCAAATGTCGGCATTGAACGACATGCATGAGTTTCTAGTAAATATGAGGGTGGTAGGAAAAAGCAAACTACAAAGATTACAAAAATTGATAAGCTAAACCAACATAAGCATCTAAACATAACACATCGTTTTTTGTGCACACGAAAGGTAAGCATTCCACACGCAAATCAAGAAATTATGGTTTCATTAATCCGGTTGTTTCGGACTTGGTGTCCCATGTTCCACACTGTCCCAAGTTGGCGTCCTTTTTGTTTACGTTATCACGTCACCACTACTTGTTGCGTAGTCTCCCAGTGCCACAGCACTCACCGTATTGCCAATACCACCAAGTTTGAGTTCCCACCAGCGCATCCTGCCAAACTCGCCGGCACAGTCACCAGTGTTAGTTTTAGCACCATCACTATCAACAAAACGATCGCTGATGGACTGATAACACCACCACTATGACTGATTCCTGCTCGGCGTGCCATGGATCCCTCGGCGCGGATGACGGCGTCTATTGCTGCGACGGTTTTTGTAATGATTCCTTTCATGGTGGCTGCCTGGGATTGTCGCCTACTGGCCGCAAGGAGTTGTTTCGCAACCCCCAACTCTTGTGGGTTTGCCCCAGCTGCACTGTTATGATGGGAGACGGTGCAAAAAGGATGACGAACGACATCCTGAGTGGATTGGAGCCAATGTTCGATCGGATGAGGAGTGAGATTCTTGGAGAGCTTGATCATGGAGAGCAATCTCGCTCATCGGTCACAGGTGAAGGTCATCCTCCTTGCGCAGTACAAGCAGGTGAGACGTCCGTCTCGCATGCCGAGGCTGCTAGCGAGCCCTCGTTACCGGTTCAACGCCAACAGCTGGTGCACCGCTGGTGATCGGTACTGCACCTAGAGGTTTTGTCAACACCGTTCCTGTTCGCCATCCTAGATTTTGGCTCTTCTTCTCGTACTTGAAAACGGATACTACCGACGAGCAGATCGCCCACATGGTGCATCAATGTCTTTGTGTCACTGATGTGATCGTCAGGAGACTGCTAGCGCGGGACCGAGACATCACGTCGGTGCCTTTTCTATCATTCAAGGTTGGCGTGCCGTCAACGTTGCAGAAGAGAGCAATGGACCCAGCGACTTGGCCGCTCGGTGTCAGCTTCCGGAAGTTCGAGGACAGACCTCGTCAGGCTTAATCGACGAGACTTACCTCTCTTGCGACTGAGCTCGTGATATCCCCGAATGTTTTGGCCGGACTGCCGACACCATCTCCGCCGCACTGTTCAGCGCGACGCGACGATCTCTCGTTCGATTCACCGAACCAACTGCGGAAGAGACCACGAGCTGATAATGGTTCAGCAAAGGACGATTGACTCGAAGGTGGATCGGTGGTGCACGACGACAACGTCATCTCCGTATACTATCAAAACGTGCGTGATATTGCTACGAAGCTCGACGACTTACTTGTTGTATGGTCGCCGGTCGTCTAGTTGGTCGGCCAGAATATATGCAATTCAACGAAAAATAAGCCGGTTCGCGATAAGGAAGTTGCCCTGGATAAGCTTTGACAACATGTCCGGGTACAATGTACGCTGCCTCCTGCTGGACCTTGAACCACTTGCAAAACGCCGTCGTAACCACCAGGAACTCTTTGTAGCCAACCTGCTAACCGGTGGCATCGATGCGCCGGCACTCCTGGAAAGAATGAGACTAAATGTTCACAGGCAAGCGGCCCGGTATTGTCAGTCTCTAGCTATCCAGCACGCTAGTCACCTCTTCGGAGCCAATGAGCCTATCTCTGCGATGGCGCGTAGCTTTAACGATGTGGCGGCTCACTTCGATTTTAATGTTTGTCATTCAGAATTCAAAGAGCGCCTGAGATTCGTCTGACTAAACTTCATGCGCATCAACTTGTCTGTTGTTACAAAATAAGTGACGCCAGTGATCGTAAATAGAGGGCGCTGCCGACGGATGAAGGTGATACTCGGTCCGGGTTGTGTTCGAGCGAACTAAGCACACCTGGATCGAGTGTTCACCCAGTGGGTCAAAGTCCACGAACGGCGCAACGGCCGCACGATCATCCGTCGGCAGAAAGACTAGCAGTAGAGAAGAAATGCGCGAACGCGAAACTAGTTATTACCTTCGGAGATTTGTGCGCAATTAGAATTGAATAAAGTGGCACATTTGCAATATCTGTTATTATATTGTATTTTACCTCTCCATGTTATTTGTAATACATGTAACCTCGTCGCTCATCTAGCCGATGCTGGCCAATGAGCTTAATATACAACAATAAACAATAATAAAAAACAGTAAACAATAAACAATATAATATTTCTTATCTATATTGACAGCTAAATCAGAGTGTGTGAATTTCTTTACGCAAATCAATCCATTGTGTGCACGATCACCTATTAGCTGTATGTATAGAATTAGACTAATGTCTTGCTTAATACCACCCACAATTTAAAAAAATTAAACCAATCTTGACCCATCAGGGATAGGACGCCGCAATGCTCGACCTACACTAACTGATCCATCGATCGGGTTGCTGATAAACTCGGACTGAATGAAAGCCTTCTGCTATTCGGTGACTTTAACATGCCGACGCTCTCATAGACACCCTCTGGCAACGCTTACATTCCATCCTTTGCCTCCACTCCCTCGGCCTCTACATTCCATGCTAATTTTCCGTGCTTGTCTTCTAAACTCTGCCGCGTAGCTCCCTTCGCGATTTTTAATTATTGCTTTTTTCCCCGGCTCCCTTTTTATGTACCTCGCTGTATCGCGGATCCTCATTTCTACGTGGATCTCTCCAATCTATTTACTCTTAAGAATAGATCAAATCCGAATTCCTTTTGGAGCTTCGTTAACGCCCGCAGACGGAGGCCATAGTATGCCGAGCTTTATGTTTCTGGACATGGAGCAGGCTGACAGTGAATCGGACATCTGCGCTCAATCTGTCGTTGCGTTGTATCTGTCGACAATGCACTACAAAATCTACGTCCGTCTTACTCGCCTGGGCCCGATGGCATCCCGACCGCGGTGCTTAAAAACTGTGCCTCTGCCCTGGCAGCTCCGCTATCGACACTTTTCAAAATGTTCCTGAAGTCCAAAACTTTCCCGGCCTCCTGGCGTGGAGCACACCTAATTCCCATCCATAAAAAAGGGGACAAGGCGTGCGTGGCAAATTACCGGGGAATATCGCTGATTAGTAACTGCAGCAAGGTTTTCGAATCTGTGATCCACCCCTCGCTGTTATCTGCGGTGAGCGCTTGGATCAGCCCTCGCCAGCATGGCTTCATGCCGAAACGCTCAACCGTCTCCAACCTCGTGGAATTCGTCTCCTCCACCACGTCAAGGCTAGACAAGGGCATTCAGACGGACGCCATCTACACCGACTTCAAGGCGGCTTTTGATCGTGTCCCACATGCTATTGTTGGTTGCAAAATGCGGCAAGCTTGGGGTATCTCCCAACATTCTTGCATGGCTTCATTCCTACCTCTCTGGTCGCTCATGCAGAGTAAGGGTCGGCTCTTCCCTTTCGGAGGATGTCTTCTGCACTTCAGGCGTCCCCCAAGGTAGCGTTCTTTATCCTCTTTTATTTATTCTGTTTCTCTCTTTCTCTGCTTTTCGTTTCTTCGGCATCTTCACTGCTCTCAACTCCTTTTCATTGACCGTCGTCTGATCTGAGTCGCGGGATTGTCGCACTCTCGGTTGTAATTTGTTTTGCATCCTTATATTATTTTTCACCCACTTGTGCTATCACTCTATTACTCATAAGCTCCCATTATTTTATTGTATCCTCCTTAGTTTTAGGATACTGTGTCTAGCCTGACGGCGAACACTTTAAATATATAAATAAAATACATAAATATGTATGAACTTTGCAGAGCCTAGTCGGCAAACGGAGGTAAATAAATAAACATAAACATAAACTTTGACTTTATAAAACTACGATACAGTCTGTCTTGGAATATGGTTGCATTTGCTTCCATTGGGCATCCAAAAGCAGACTCGAAAAAATAAGAAAAATACAATCCAAATACTTCAGAATCGCCCTCGGATCCATGCAATCAACGCACATAATGTCCCTCGAGGTGATGGCGGGCGTGATGCCGCTGAAATTTCGGTTGGAACAACAATCTCTTCGCTATCTCATTCGCTCCCAGGTATCTAATCCCTTGGTCATAGAAAATTATCATGCTATGGGGCAAGCAAGGTCTAAATTAAAAATCCTAAATGCTTATCAGGATTTTGCCTCTTTAAGAACTCACCCTAGTGCTCTAGAAGCAGTTAACAGCGCCACCCTCCCTCAGTCCTACAGTTCCCTTTTGAGTACGGACACTTCTTTGCAAGAAGAAACGAAGGCTGTTCCTGAAAGCCTTCGTCAGATCAATCTTTTTAGTCCTTTTGTGAGAAAGTATGGCCACATTCCCTCTCCCAACTCCTTTTACACGGATGGCTCTTTCATCAACGGGCTCACAGGATTTGGGGTCTTCAACTCCGCCTGCAAAGCGTCCTATAGACTTCAGCAGCCTTCCTCAGTGTACGTCGCGGAGCTTGCCACGATGTTCTATGCGCTCTTGTTGATAAGTGCCCGTTCCTCGGACCAGTATTTTATCTTCACTGATAGCCTCAGCGAGGTAGAAGTGCTGCGCTCCGTAGGCGCGGTGAAAAGCTCAGAGTACTTCGTTCGAAAGATCTTAGAGACTCTGTGCGCACTGTTCAACAAGGTGCTTAGGATTTCCCTGGTTTGGCTTCCGGCACATTGCGGCATCCCTGGGAACGAAAAGGCTGACTGCTTAGCCAAGAAAGGGGCCCTAGAGGGAAGTCTTTTCGACCGGCAGCTTCGCCCCTACGAGTTTCTCCATCTACCGCAGCAGCTCTGTCTCGAAAGATGGCAGAAGCTGTGGGATAATGGTGAGAAGGGAAGGTTCCTCTACTCGGATTCCCCGCAAGTCTCCTTGCGGCCTTGGTTCAAAGGCCTGTATGTAGGTCGTGCGTTCTTTCGCATGATGTCGAGACCTAGGTCTTTGCCTTTATGCCTTAGACGCGCACCTGCATCGTATAGGGATTGTAAACTCCAACGTTTGTAGCTGTGGTAGCGGGTTCAGAGACTTGGACCATCTCCTATGCTGCTCGGGACATCCCTTTCCTATCCGTTATCTTCCAATTTGCCAATGATAACGAGATTGTCCCCTGAATCCCCCTCCCTTGCATGCTCTGTATATATGTTGTAAATACATTTCATGTGGGAAGCTCAAATGGGAAGCTGGCTAGGCTGCAGAAGACCGTCGCCCGCCCCAGCGGCCTGCGTCGGAAAACCAACAGCGGGCTCTTTCAAGAAAGAGTCCCCACCATCACAATAATACATTATTCTGCCATTAATCAGGTCCACCTACCACTACTTTCAAGGTCGCCATCGGGCCGCAAACCGAACGAAATGAACTGAGACGGGCCCATAGCCAAGAGGCAGGCTACAATACCTACTAGGCTAGATTCAGGATCACGCAACTTCCATGCTGGCAAACCTAAAAGATGGAGACGGGACTAACAGGACTAGGCCTGAATATAGCTACGGCATTGGCCATACGTTGCGTCCGCCAAATTAACGGGGACAACCCGCCCCTACAAACAGCTATACTGAACTGTACGAAACCAAAGACCTTTAAAGACCTGTTGCAGCCAGCGTTTAATGAGCATTTCTTGTTCGTTTTTGTGCCATAACCTTTGTTGTCAACCAATTCATTCAAAACGAATTGGCATATTGCAAAAGCTAAAACATATTTGATGAGAAATGGGAGAATATATGGTAAAGAACAGATTTACTAATGTCCATAATTTGATGAATATATCTAATGAAGTGAAACGAATAGGTATTAAATAATATTTTGGTAAAATAATAAATTTGGTATTAAATAATAGTTGTTTTGGTCTGTAAATATGCCAGTATGTATCGACTCAGAATCCGCCCCAACCTGTGGAACGTGGCATACGATGATGTCCTGACGGTAGTGCAACCGGCGCAAACACAGATGCTTTTGCGGACACCTTGGTGGTGCTGGCAACTGCTGAGAAGCCCCATCTAGCAGCTAAGAGGGTGGAGGAGGAGGTGCGCCGCAGCCAGAACTGGATGGGGCAGCAGTCGCTGAAGCTTGCCCCAGCGAAAACGGAGGCAATTGTCATCAGCCGGGCGAACATGGGGAACCAGCACACGATGCTCAATGTCGACTCGAGCATAGTGAGGACTGGTACGACCCTGAAGTACCTGGGCGTAGTAATTCATGATCACCTCAGCTGGAAGAGCCACGTGAAGTATGCTGTCGATAAAGCAACTCGGGTGATCAGAGCTCTGAGGAGTGCGATTATGAAGCACCATGGCGGAAATGTACCTTACAAGAGGAAGCTGATTGCCACAGCTGCTCTAGCCAGCATAAGGTACGCCGCACCGGCCTGGGCGGAAGCAGCCTTGGCTAACTCTGTCAAATGACGGCTGCTGGCGCGGGCGCAAGGCCTTGCAGCGCGCGGTGTTGCAAGCACGTTCTGCTCGGTCTCAGTGCAGGTGGTAAGTCTGTTGGTTGGGATGGTGCCTATCGACCTGCTCCTGCAAGAAGACGTCCGGTGCAGCAGAGATGGAGTTCTTCAGCAACGGCTCCGGAGGCCAGTCGCTACGTCCACTGGACGTACAACATCCTGCCGGAAGAGGAACCATGGGTGTCACGGGAGCATGGCTCGGTGGATTTCCATCTGACCCAGGTGCTCTCGGGACATGGCTTCTTCCGAGAGTATATGCAGGTCAAAGGGCTTGCCATGTCGTCGGACTGCCCCCATTGTCTGGTCGAGCGTCGTTTGAGGGTAGCTGAGACAGCCGAGTATGTGCTGTTTGACTGCCCTCGGTTCATGGACACCCGTAGGACGCTACTCGGGCATGGTGGCCATCTCCCGGTCACTGCTGCTAATCTTGGAGAGGAGCTGCTGCGCAGCCCGCAGCGCTGGAGAGAGATAAGCCAGGCGTGCCGGTTCATCACCACCGAGTTGCAGGAACGCTGGAAGGTCGACAGTGCAAGCACCGTTGCTGAAGCTGCTCGGATGAGAGCAGAGGAGCGGGAAGCTGCCCACCGACAATTGGTGCAGCGGCGTGAACGTAGGCAGCGGACGCCTCAGTCACGGCCTCGGCAGTCCTTTAGTGCGGCAGCAAGGGGCGCAGCAGTGGTTGGGGTGCGATTGCGGCAGGGGTGTGGAGTGGCAGGTATGCGACCGTGTCACAGAGGACGGAGGAGTGCGGCTGCCGGGGCAAGAGCTGGCACGGTCGTTACGGTGTGCCTCGACAGACGTGTGCGGAGGGCGAGTTTAGGGCAGCTGCAACAGCGGCAGCAAAGCAGGGCACTGCGTGCTCTAGAGCGGCAGCGGTGCTGTGACCTACGGCAGCACCGCAAGGCGGCACGAGCGCGCCTAAAGCAGTGAAGGAGTAGGAGGGAGGAACGGGGCAGCACGGCTCCTGTTAGAGGCTGCGAAGGCAAAGCGTGCCAGGGGGAGAGGAAAATGACAGAAGGTCAGGGCAGATAAACAGGCCCACGGCCCCCCTCTATAGGCCCTCATGGGCCTCTAGTCGCCACCAGGTGCTGGCAATGCCAGCCTAGGAGGGGGGCTTGGAGAGATGACCGTTTTTTATGTAAATATAGGATATAAGTAACAAAAAATAAATGGTCAGATTTTGGAAAAAAAAATTGACTCAGAATCGTTATCAAAACTTACTTTTCAATACATTTGTATAAAAATTGTCGAACCTGTCCGTTCTATATATATTGATGTCCTGCCCTTTGTATGTAAAGAGTTATAGAACTCGTACAGGTTGAAGGCAGATGTACGAGTGTGATAGTAAGAACGCAGTCCAGCTCGTGAAGCGCCCCGTCTGTGATCTGCCCCGTCTTCTAATAGTGCTTCTAATTTCATTCTGCTTTAGTGAAGTAATTTCTTACTTTAGTGAAGCTTTAGTTTAGTGAAAATGGATCAAAGTAATAAGAAATCTAAGTGCAGCGGCACTTATAAAAGAAATTTTGGCACACTGCACGAAATGCCTGTCAATTACAGTTTCGATGAGGCGGCTCAAGAATCTTCAGATGAAGATAAAGATGACTTAGCTGCTTTCCTTCGCGAGTGGGGAAAGGATATATCGCTGGAAAAATTAAAACAGTTGCTTGTGAAACTGCGCTCGTACCATCCGCATCTTCCAAAAGATCCCCGTAAATTGTATGCAACACCTCGTGATCCACAAACCATTCGATCAATAGCAGGTGGTGAATATTGGCATCAAGGAATCGGTCAGTATCTCAACAGGCTATTTGCGTTACGTTTTTTTGTTAAGTTTTTTTTATTACAGAAACATGTTTACGACATTCTGCTCACTGCAGCCGAGCGAGTAGGACACACTTGCGCTTCTCCGTCCTCGGCCAGTATACCGGGTCTCGTGGTGCCAGTGTTTGTAAGTGTCACGCGGTGGCCTACCTCCAGGCGAGTGATTTGAGTGATAAGAGATAACGTTATAGTAACGTACGAATGCGAATGCGAATGCGTTATGGGAAGTGTGTCCCGGGGAGAGAAAGGATATCGTCCGGCCGAGTATAAAAGGGGACTGGAACGATTAATAAATTGGGATTTGAAGAAAGATCGCGCTCTCTGACTAATCCTTGCGAAGCTTATAGCCTCCCGAACGAGAGGAGGAACTAGAGCTTAGCCAAACATCCGAAACAACCGT
>NC_064875.1:32748438-32913438 GCF_943734745.1 Anopheles darlingi | reverse complement strand
GATCACAAAATCGACCTCCTTCTTTACGGTAGAAGAATTTCCATTGCAAATGACTTCAAGTACCTAGGTGTGTGGTTTAAAAGTAGGCTGCGTTGGAAAAAACATATCAACCACCTGCTCTTGAAATGCTCCAAGAGGCTAAATTTTCTGCGGAGAATAACGGGCTTCTCGTGGGGGGCACACCCCTCCGACTTGATCGCGTTATACAAAACGACCATTCGATCGGTCATGGAGTATGGTAGCTTCTGTTTTTTTTGGGCGCCCAAATCCCTTATGATAAAGCTTGAAAGGATCCAGTACCGCAGTCTTAGGATTGCACTGGGCGCTATGAAGTCTACTCATACAATGTCTCTGGAGGTAATGGCAGGAGTGATGCCGGTGCGACTGGGATTCCAGCAGCTCGCTTTGCGCTACCTAACGCACGCAACTTCAACGAATCCACTAGTTCTGTCGAACCTGAGTGCGATTGCGGAGACCAGAGGGAACTCTAAACTCACCCCTCTTTTTAGAGTCTCTCCGAGTTTACCCTAGCATTTTGCCAGCTACTAGTAGCAACGTTTTCCCTGAATCCTACAGTGAATTTTTGACAGTAGATGCCTCGTTGAGGGAGGAAATCAGGAAGATACCAGAAGATTTCCGCACTGCGATTATACCTGGTTTCTTCCAACAAAAGCATGGCCAGATCCCCCCCTACAACTGCTTCTTCACCGACGGTTCCTCTTCGGGAGATTCCGTAGGCTTTGGAGTGTACAACACGATATTCCAAACCTACAACAGTTTAGAAAAGCCGTGCTCTATTTTTGTTGCGGAGCTCGCTGCTATCTTTTGTGCTCTGCTGCTGGCGAGCGGAAGGCCTTCAGGCCACTACTTCATCTTCACGGATAGCCTCAGCTCTGTTGAAGCTCTGAAGTCAGAGAAGGCCTTTAAAAGTGCTAATTTTTTCATCAAAAAAACGATGGAGCTCTTGAGCTCCATGTTTCGACAGGAGTTTCGTATCTCGCTTGTCTGGGTCCCCTCTCACTGCGGCATCGCGGGTAACGAGATGGTGGACCAGTTGGCCAAGCAAGGCGCCTTAGAAGGTCCCGTCTTCGTTCAGCTGACCCACCCCAACGAGTTCCTTCATTTGTCTCAGCACCTGTGCCTCGAACTCCATTGCGCCCAGAGTATCGCTCCGACCGCGGTTTAGTGGCATCAAGATGGGACGTGCCTTCGTGCGGGTGATGTCCAGGCTTCGGTCTAATCATTTCGCGCTTAGCACGCACCTCCATCGTATTGGTTTGGCCGACTCAAAGGTCTGCGGCTGTGACGAAGGATTCCACGTTTTGGATCATCTTCTGTGGTCCTGTGGCATGGATTTCGAGCCGGCAAGACCCGCATTTGTGGAGGCCTTCACGGCGGCTAGTGGGCGGTGCGGGGCTCCCATCCGGGATGTCCTGGCGGCTCAAGACATGGTACTTCTGAAAATAATCTAAAACTTTGCGCGGGAAGTGGGAATCGACGTGTAGAGTAGCTTTCCTTCTGTTCTTCCCATCCCCGTAGTTTATGTTATCCATGTTCTTCTCTGTTTAGCCGTGATCGTTGGCACCCCGTCGACTCGGACCCATGGCCCCGGAAAAGCTGCACCAGGGAGTAGAAGACCGGCGCCGAAGTGCTTCTGCGCTTCGGACACCTTCCTATCCCAATAAATACGGTCCCGCCCGTAATATACCAACCAAAACAAAAAACATGTTTACGACGTGATTTTGAGGATCTTAAAGAATCTCGCTCAATATCCCTTAACATAAACATAGATGGGCTTCCAATATTTTACAATGGGAACCAACAAGTTTGGCCAATATTAAGTAACGTGCATGGAGAAGCCAATGCTAAACCGTTCATTATTGGGACATTTCTTGGTACATCAAAGCCTATTAACGTGCGATGCCGAAGCGTCCCAGGCGTGCGACCGCGTCGTACGCTCTGAGTGAGGATGAGAGCGATGAGCTGAAAGGCAGGCTTGCCGCGAGTGAAGCTAGCCTGGCTTCTCTCCGGGAGTTAGTGACGTCGTTCGTAACCAACTTGCAAAGCGAACGTGACTCGCTGCGCACTGAGCTGGCCGATATCAAACGCGAGGTTGGGCGGCTGGTGGCTAATACGAACCCTCAATGATCCAGGAGGAGGAATGTGACCAGAACCGATGCCGCGAAAGCAGCACACTATCGCGAAGCTGGACAAAAGGCTGGGTAAGCAGCGCGAGCTTGGCGCTATTGAGCGGCAGCTTGCCAACGAGTCTTGCCAGCACGAGCCGGCTGAGGAACTGTGGCAAGTGCAGCAGGGGAGACGAGCGCGTCAGAATGAAGCGCGGCAACGAAAGGCGCAGCAGCAGCAGCAAATATATGCAGCGCAGAACGTGAGCCGCTCGAGAATGCCCCGTACCCGGCCAGACGCCATAAAAGTGAAGTCCGAGGCAGGCCAAACTTTTCGTGGCGTTTACGACGCGATTCGAAGCAGCGACGAAGTGAATGAGTCTACTTCCCGCATCGTGCATGCCCGTGACGACACCATGATGATCACGATGAAGCGGTCGGCGGACGGGCCTGCAACCTATGCAAAAATTGCGTCACTCGTAGGTGGGGCTGCTAGCACCGTGCTAGTGGCGGACATGGCAGAGGTCTCGTTTAGCAACGTAGACCTAGCTGCCGATGAGGAAGACGTAACCAATGCGATCCGCGAACGAGTAGGAGGAAACGTGTGCATCAGGTCGATTAAGATGCACAGGCACCCGAATGATCTTCAGCGTGTCCGGGTCACTATCCCGCGGAAGTGCGTGCCGCTGATAATGAAGGACAAGGTGATATTTCGCCACACGCGGTGCCAGGCGAAGCTGCTGGATCCACTGCCGTTTGAGATCCACCGTTGCTTCAAGTGTCTGGTGCGTGGTCACCACGCTCACGAATGTAAAGGACCCGACCGCACAAACATGTGTATTCAGCGTGGGGGAGAAGGGCACAAGTGCAAAACATGCACACAGCCGGCGAAGTGCATCATTTGCGATGGCCCGCATCGCATCGGTAGTGTGGAATGTAAAGGATCGCAGGCTTAAGTGTACTGAAGGTGAACCTTGGGAGAGCTGGATGGGCCCAAGACATGGCCCGACAAATCGTGCGTGAAGAGAATGTAGATGTTCTGATTTTATCGGAACCGCGCTGGATACCAGCCGATAACACAAGCTTGGTTTCTGATGTAGGAAAATCAGCAGCCATTTACGTTGATAATGGCCAAAACATCGGCAAGCTAGTTTCCACCGCAACGAAAGGGTTGGCGGTAGCAGAGGTGGGTGAAGTGACGTTTGTCAGTTGTTATGCGGCACCATCCATCACGCATGAAGCCTTCCAAGAGTTGCTGGACTGCATCTTTCTCGCAATAAGTGGTCGCACCAAAGTCGTAGTTGGTGGCGACTTTAATGCACATTCGGTGGCCTGGGAAGGTGAATCGACTGACATGCGCGGTGAAGATCTAATGGGCTTTGCCGATCAGCATGGCCTCCTACTGCTGGACCAAGGTAGTGAGCCGACTTTCCTGGGACGGGGAGCTGCGCAGAAATCAATTGTAGACGTCACGTTTGCTTCCCCATCAATTGCGGGCTCGGGAGATTGGAGAGCCGTTAAACGTCCAGAACTTTTCGACCACGCAGCAATCTTTTATACATTCGGTACATGCTCGGTGGATAACAGTGATAGTGCCCGTGGTATAGGCGGCAGGATGAAGACCATTCGCTGGCGTGAACAACTGTTTGACCGGGAGATTTTCCTACGATCTCTCAAAGTCCAGCGATTTGACGAAGTCGCCAATGATGCCGAAGCGGTCGGCCGGCTGCTGTCCAGGGCGTGTGGTGAAACTATGCCGCGCCGAAGTATGGGACGTCGACCGAATACGAAGATGTACTGGTATACTCCGCTTCTTTTCATACTGTTCATCAACGATGTGTCGTCAGTGGTATCGGAATCTCGCATTCTAATGTAAGCTGACGACGCGAGACTATTTATCCCGATAACCTGCCCTAGTGACTGCAACTCTCTCCAACGCGATATTGTCACGTTTCACGACTGGTGTCTAAGGAACGGTCTGGAAATGTGTGTGCCTAAGTGTTTTGTGATGTCCTTCACGCGTGCGCGTAATGTTTCAACTACTGCATGGCGAACACCACAGTTTTCCGCTGCGCTAGGATACGTGATCTTGGAATACTTCTTGATGCTATTGATAATGATGATTTCAACGACCACCGCGATCACGTCCTAGCGAAAGCCAATAGTCTCCATGGGCTTGTTTGGCGTATGACAAGGGACTTTAACGACCCAATGTGCTTGAAAACGGTATATTGTAGCATTGTGCGCACCATGCTTGAATACAGCTCCATTATTTGGTTTTCTACGTCCCAGCACTACATCAACAGGTTAGAAGGCGTCCAGCGGAGGTTCACTCGGTTTGCCATCCGTTTACTGCCATGGCTGCACAGAAATGAGCTTCCGCCTTACCGGGGACGACGGTTGCTTTTAGGATTGGACTCCATTCAATCACGTAAGGTAGCAGCGCAATGATGCTTCATCTCGAGCCTAATCAGTGGCCGCATCGATGCCCCAGGCTTGCTGGTTCAGTTACACTTTGCAGCCCCCTATCGACGCCTTCGTTGGGTTGGTGGCCTAACTGTCCCGCGGTCGAGGACATCCTACGGTTCTAACGCGCCACTACTAAGGGCAATTCAATCCTACAATGACAATGCAGCACATCTCGACCCGAACACCCCGCCTGTGACGCTCAGAAGCGCAATTATTAATATCTGTGATCAGTGACTGCCTTCCATACTTCCTGTTAGAATTAAGTCTAGAAATTAAGCCACCCAATTAGGCCTGCGTTGCCCATTGGGTGCGTAAGTTACAAATACAATACAATACAAATACTGAAAAACTGGCGGCCCTACGAAACGACTGTAAGCTTCCACACGATTCACTCAACAATGAAGCCTCATTGTTCAACAGAGCAGCGATCCAAACCGAAGAGTGAGAGAGAAAAAAGTAACTGGCCTGGTGTCTGGCTTAAATGGCACCAAAACGAAAGAGAGCATTGGAGAGAATGGCAGCAAAAAAGCTACGAGCCGGCACAACGCAGGTAGGAAACCAACCTGCCTACAGCGCCACAAACACCACCGCATCGGCCAATCAATTTGCGATACTGGCTGACGATATTCAAAATCCGCCGACCGCTCGGAATATAACGGTAAATAACCGCGCTACCAAGCAACCACCGATTATCGTGATGAGCTCTGCACTGGGAGACGTGCACAAAAAAATTACTAAAGTAGTGCTACAGGGGCAGTGCAAAAGTATCTCAGCCGACCTTGAAGAGGAACTCAGATCTTTGAGCATCTTCCCTTCAAGCATCAAGGAGCTAACGATAAAGCACAAGCGTTACGACGATCAGATTACATTGTTGCTACATTTCCCCAAGGGGTCCATAAACTTACAAACACTGAGGGAAACAAAATTCCTCCTGCACTGCCGCGTATTTTGAAGTTACTACTCTAAAAACAGCAGCCCTATGCAGTGTAAAAACTGCCAAAAATACGGCCATGGAGCAAACAATTGCCACTCCATACAGAAATGCGTTAAATGCGCAGAGCCACATCCATCCAAGGATTGTCCCCTTAACGACAGCCCAGCAAGAGTAGAGGGCATTATCCCAGCGAGACTGCTGAAATGCGCAAACTGCAATGGTAACCATCCTGCTACTTTTAGTAAATGCCCTGCTCGTCCCACACAGGGTCCAAAAGCACAAACCAAAAAACAACCAAATAAAAAACCTCCTCCTTCAGTGGATCTCAGCTCTTTCCCACTGCTACCTAACGTAAGTAGCAATTCCCACCAGAACATCCACGATTGGAGCAAGAATTACGCACCGACACAAACACAACGACAGCAAAGCAGCCCTGATAAGGAGGGGCTCTTCGATCAAGAAGAGATCGTACAAATAGTACAAGAAACTTTTACCTGCCTCAAAAAGTGCAGGACCAAAGAAGACCAAATAATGGTCATCTTTAGAATCATTCAAAAATACTGTCAAAAATGAATACTCCATTTGCCTTTAAGATATCACACTGGAACTGCAACGGCGAGACCTTTCTGAAGACGGGTACTAAATTTTCAATTCCCGGCTACCACATACACAGGAACGACAGAGCGGGCGAACCAAAAGACGGTGTGGCTCTCATAATAAAAAAAGGCATAAAGTACAAGTTATCCAAAGACTTCCACCTACAAACAATAGAAGCAATAGGCATTTCGGTCAGCACTAACAGAGGCCAAATTGAAATAATTTCTGCCTATCACCCAGGAGGCCACAAAGATAGATCAGCCTTCATAAAAGATATAACAAAACTGACAAAAATTAAACAGGATTACTTCATCTGCGGCGACTTTAATGCTCGCCACAGGATGTGGCACTGTAAAACCGCCAACTGGGCTGGGAAAGCCCTCTTTGATTTAAATCAAAAAGGAACCTTTCTAATACAGCATCCAAACAACCCAACGTACAATCCCACCTCCGCCAAGTTCTCCCCGTCTATAATAGACTTCACTCTAACCAACAGCCACCTAGCAACTACACCCCCGATCACCAGCACAGAGCTCTCCTCCGACCACTTACCAGTCATATTCCAAATTAAACTCACAGAACCAATAGAAACTACCAAAACCAAAATTTTCGACTACAGTGTGGTAAGCTGGAAACTGTTCAGAAATAACATAAATAGTGAAATAGAGTTGAACAATATTCACCACAGTTCAATAACTAGCCCCGAACAAATAGACGAACTAATTAATAATATCTCTGACATAATTAAAAAAGCGCACAAAAATGCAGTTCCACAAATTACCCCCGGCCAGCACAACAACAAAATTCCAGAACATCTAAGCCAGCTCATAAAAATAAAAAATGTGTTCCGCCGAATCAGCCAACGACACCGAAGGAACCACTTAGCAAAACAAATAGTCACGTTCCTCCAAGACAAAATCCGCCAAGAATCAAATACCCTAAGAAACGACAACTGGAATAAAACATTAACCACGATTGGAAATTCCACCAACAATAACAAAATGTGGAAACTCGTCAAACTGCTAAAAAATCAACCAAACCAAGTGCCACCCTTAAACATAGACAATAAAACTGTGCTCACTCCTGAAGAAAAACGCGAAGCTTTCCGCCAAGTTTTCGAAAAAGTACACCTGAACACATTCAGTGCCACTAGCACAATGGATGGCAAAGTTAAAAAAATAGCCCAAAACGTACTTAACAGTCAGCTCACCACAACGTTGCTCCCGGAAGAACTCGTAAAGCCTAAGGAAATTAAAAAAATTATCAAAAACCTTAAAGCAAAGAAATCCATGGGCTTGGATAACATAAACAACAGAATGCTGAAAAACCTCCCTAACAAAGCATTGATTTTTATCAGCCACATTTTCAATTACTGCCTCCAAGCCGGACACTTCCCCGCCACATGGAAGGAAACAAAAGTGATAGTAATTCCAAAACCTGGCAAGGACCACACAAATCCAACAAATTACCGACCAATTAGCTTACTCAGTTGCTTAGGGAAAGTTTTTGAGAAAACCATAGCCAATCGAATCTCTGAACACTCCACAGCCAACAACATAATCCAGAAGTCTCAATTCGGTTTTCAAAAATCATTGTCTACAGTACACCAGCTCCAAAGACTCCAAAACAACGTAGTCAAAACCATGAATAAAAAAAAATCCACAGGCCTTGATGCCGAAAAGGCATTCGATTCAGTTTGGCACGATGGGCTCATATACAAACTGTACGAACACAAATTCCCAAAGTACCAAACTAAAATCGTTTCCTCATTCATAAAAGACAGGCCAAACTCAATACATATAAACAATAGTAAATCCAGTATCTACATCCCAGCAGCAGGAGTCCCCCAAGGAAGCACCCTCTCTCCACTCCTATTCAACATATTTATCGCCGATATTCCTAAGAATCTCAAAGGCACCCAATACCTATTCGCCGATGACATAGCCTTGAGCTACTCCAGTAAAAACCCCGGCCCGATCATTAGAAACCTCAACAACAGCATTGATAGATATGTTGCTTACTGCAATAAATGGAAAATGACCATAAACGCTGAAAAGTCGGAAGCAATATTTTTCACTAGGAACACGAGCGAACGTCACCTCCCAAACAAGCACCTCAAAGTTAAAAACGTTGAAATACCTTGGAACAAATCAGTAAAGTACTTAGGAGTTCATTTAGACCGCAGTATCACATTTAGCACACATATCAACAACACAACGATCAAATGCGAAAAATATCTAAAAATCCTATACAGTTTCTTAAACAGAAAATCGAAGCTAAATTCTAAAAACAAGATTTTATTGTACAAATCAGTTATCCGCCCCATTCTTACCTACGCGTCACCCATATGGTGCACCTGCGCAAAAACACACAAAAACAAACTGCAAATAGTCCAAAACAAATTTCTAAAAATCATACTAAATCTCCCCCCATGGCACAGCACAAACGATGTCCACAATAAAGCTAAAATGAACCGTCTCATAGTACACGCCACCCAAATTAACAGACGGTACTGGTCTGGGTGCGCCAGAAACTTCGTACTGGCTAAACGCCTAAATAGTTTAGATAAGTAAATTATAGGATATAGGTACAGGGTTGGGTACGGTCTAATATAAGTTTAGGATAAGTTTAACAAAAAATAAGCCTGCAGGTTTTGGAATTTTTCCTGCATTAAAGTTAAAAAGTCAGAAAAAATCTAAAAGATCAATCGCCCATGGCACTAAAAATATAAAATACAAAGTGGAAAAGGACTATCCTGTACCCTTAATTTTAAGCTAAGTTAAACTACTTTAACTATTGTAACATTGTATCATCTACAGCATCATCTACACCCATTTGTGAATAAAGCTTCAATTACTACTACTGTTCAACAGAGCAATGGAAAGCGCAAAGACTAGTGCTTCTAGCGAAACCGGGAAAACCACCAGGCCTGCCGTCATCGTACAGGCCACTATGTATGCTGAACACAGTCGCCAAAGTGTTTGAGCGCATAGTGTTGGACCGACTCAATGATCACCTGGAAAACGATTCTACTATTCTTGCCCTCACCTTTCACCCATGCAGTTTGGTTTCCGCAAAGGCAGATCGACGGTAGATGCGATCTAAGAGGTGGTAGATCGAGTGAAGCTGGCAAGGAGCTTTCAAGGATACAACAAAAACAGATGCTGCATAATGGCTGCGCTAGATATGCGAAACGCCTTCAATACCGTGAGTTGGACCTCGATAGGCGAAGCACTCCGTCGCAAAAAGGTGTCACAAAACCTCACCAAGCTGATTGATAACTACTTCTGTGGGAGAGTGCTGAATTACAACACTGACCGAGGAACGAGGACTCGCGTAGTAAAGGCCGGCGTACCCCAGCGGTTCAGTCCTAGGGCCTACGCTGTGGAATGTGGCCTACGACGAGGTTCTAACAATGCGACACCCGGGACGTGCGGAAAAAAATGCGTTCGCCGATGATCTTGCAGTAGTTGTCGCATCTACAGAACCGTACATTGCGGCAAAGAACGCGGAAAAATCTATTGCAACAATCAGTGGCTGGATGTGACAGCAGTCGCTTGAGTTAGCGCCGGAGAAGACGAAAGCTGTGGTCTTCAGCCGGTTTTATAAGGACAAGCAGCTTACGAAGATCAAAGTGGATGGCGAAAGGCTGAATACCGTGCTGCTACTATCCAGCGGTGGCAGCGTGAGTGGGATAGAGCAGCATCCGAACCTGGAGCCATCCGGTATGTGAAATGGACACATCGTGTCATTCCAAACGTTGCACGTTGGTACAACAGGAAACACGGACAGGTGGACTTCTGCCTGGCGCAGGTTCTCTCGGGACATGGTTTCTTCCGAGAATACCTAAACGTCAAGAAGCTCACTCGATCCCCGAACTGTACCAGGTGCCCCGGCCAGGACGTGGGGGACTCCGTCGAGCACGTGATCTTCGAGTGTCGGTGCTTCAGCGATGTGCGGGTCAGGTTGCTGACGTATGGCACCGATGACCCTGTCACCGCGGACACACTGATGGACGCACTTCTCCAGGACGAGCAGCGTTGGCGGAACATCAGCCAGGCACGTCGCGAAATAGCCAGCGTGTTGCAGCAACGGTGGAACGCCGAGCAGCAAACGGAAGCAGAAGGGCGGGCGGCCGAATCAGCGAGGCGGCTCGAGGCAGCTACAGCTAATGCGGTACGTACGTCGGCGGGAAACGAGGGGTAGACGTGTGTTGTGTATATGTACCTAGTTTTGTATAAATGTATAGATGTAGTACTAATGTTATGCAGACTGTCCTGTTTACCGGTAAACAGTGACATGTCAAGCCAGGTGTAGGTTACGTAAACAACTGGCCCCTCCCAGAGTAGCCTATAGGAAAATGTGCTGGGAGGGGACCGAAAGTTGTAACTTAGTAGGGTCACGCGTGTATATATAGCTCTAAGAAGTGATCTTACTTTAAGTTAAAGCAATAAAAAAAAACCTATTAACGTTGAAGAGTATCTCAGAAAATTCGTAGACGAAATTAAAATAATATCAACATCGGGCATTGTCATCAACGATAAAAAACTATCGGTTAAAATACGAGTGTTCATCTGTGACGCACCAGCCCGGTCCTTTATAAAAGGTGTGTTGATGATAAGTTGTGCAATTCGTTCAATCTTACCAATTCAATGATCTTTCCCTTTTTTCCTGCCAGCATGCATCGGCGGCAACTCTTATAACGGGTGTATAAAATGTACCGCAGTAGGGGCCCGTCCACCACAATTGAATAGATTGACGTTTCCAGTTGAACCGGCAGCAACACTGACAAATTCCAGCTTCACGAACAAAGAACATCCTGCACATCATCAAAAAACATCAAACGGAGAAATTATAAGGACACCTTTGGAGGATCTCAATATCGATATGGTTGAAGACATTACTGTTTGTGACAGTCTTCACTTGTTACACTTAGGTGTAATGAAGACGTTATAAAAATTTTACGTAGCAGGTCACCCTTTCCAGAAAAAGTGGCCTTCGGCCACTCTTAGATTTGTTGACAATAGATTAAATAACATCGGATTGCCGTGTGAAATTTATAGGCAAATTAGAAGTATTGAATATTTTACCCATTTTAAAGGGACGGAATTAGGTTTTTTTTTAATTACGTGCGAATTGCAGTCTTCAAAAATGTTTTGAACGATAGCCATTATTTGAACTTCATAAAATTATGTTGCGCAGTGACGATATGTTCCCATCGTCGCTACGAATCAAAACTGCCAAAAGCCCGAGAACTTTTTCAACAATTTATTGAAACACACTTTAAAAATTTCAAAAGCATTCCAAGCAATTTCCATTGCTTATCTCATATTGTTAGAGAAGTAGAAAGGTTTGGATCCTTGTACAGTTTGTCGTCATATCCTTTCGAGAACTTTTTGTTTGAACTAAAAAAACAGTGCGTAGCGTTGTGTTAGTGAGTTCCATAGCGAAAGGACAAATCTGTGATCCGCTTTTATCGCAAAAAACTCAATTCAGAGTGCGCCGCTAGCAGTGAAATTTGGCCATCACTCTGGTGAATGCCTGTTTCACGCAGCGGCAGTGAAGTGCCAGTGCTTTGTTTTATTTAAAGTGCGGCAAGAAAGTAAATTTGCCCGCTCAAGCTACCGACGCTAAGCGGGCTGCCGGTTTGGTGGTGTGAGTGATAGTGGGCAGCACTAGTGATAGCCGCTATCAGTCGTCACGTCGTGGGCCGGTGAGTTACCCAGGTAACAAGCGTGAGCTACCCAGCGAGCAATCGCCATGAGTGCCACGAATGGAAATGTCCCTCCGGAAGCCCAGGCTTTTGAGAAAAGCAATAAGACGGTGCGTTCGCCGAATCAACCCCAGGCGGTTTCGAAGAAACCAGGGGGGGATCGAGCAAAGGTGTGCCTTCTGGAGCTGCAGTCTCTGGGAGCACCAAAAAGGGTGAGGGATCGCTGAGTAAATCAGCGAAGGCAAAGCCTGCTGTTACTGGCACCATCACTCGGGGCTCGACCGAGGTGGACGCTCCACTAGCTCCACCATTTGCACGGTACGCGAAGTCTGAGAGCAAAAAACCGAAAGGGCCCCAGGGAAAACTGTCGGAGGTAGCAACGGCTGCCACTGGCCCGTTAGGGTTGGCTATGAAGGGAGCCGACAGCATCCTGGTTCTGGTCCGGGATAAGAAGAGCGGAGTCCAGCTGGAGGTGGCCAAGATGGCGATCCAGCTGATCCAGGATCTTCGAACCCTGGAAAGGCAGCAGCAGACGGAAGTAAGGAGTGTAGAGTGCCAAACCGTGCTCGCTCCAAACTTCGTCAGTGTGGAGTGCCAAACTGACAGCGATTCGTCGGTTGTGCAGGACAATAAGCACAAGAAGGCTGCGGAATCAATGGCGGCAAGCGAGAAGAGGCAGAGGAGCTCGCCAGGGGAGGCGGCTCCCAGCAAGCGGGAGAACAAGGAGGAGGAGAGCTCTTCTCTGCCGGAGGTCGATGAAGCGGGGTTTGAGGTGGTGACGCGTAGAAAAGGACGCCCCAAACCCGAAACCAAGTTGCCTCCGAAAGTTGAACCGAGACCGCAAAGGCGCAAGCACGATGCGCTATTGGTGAAAGCTGAGTCGGAGGAGTGAATACGTGGAAATTATTGCCTTCATGCAGAGCGCAGCCGAGCTAGTCGAGCTGGGTAAATGCGTAAAGCACGTTACCCGCTCAAGCGACGGAAGTATGCTGTTGCACCTGCGTGGTCATGCCAGGAGCTTGGACTACACCACAGTTGTGCAAGAAGTCCTCTGGGAAGCGGCCACGGTAACGGCCCTGACTCAGAGAAGAACCGTCCAGTGTCGCGGTCTCTACGAGTCAACAACAGAGAAGCAGGTACAGAATGCACTATGCGAGCTGCTGAACCTAAAGGAAGCGCCAGTCGTTAAGCTGCGTACCTTCCTCAGGCGAACTATAATAGCGGAAATCACCCTGCCAGAGGCCCAGGCGACGAAACTCGTCAAGGCTGGCAAACTGCGGGTGGGATGGAACGATTGCCCTATGCGAATCGTTTCAAAGCGTTATCCATGCTCGCGGTGCTGGGAGTGGGGTCACCACAAGAGCGACTGCAAAGGTGTGGATCGATCCACCAAATGCAGAAGGTGTTGCGCGGATGGGCATCTTGCCAAAGATTGTAAGAATCCGCCAAACTGCGATCTCTGTCCAGTCGGACAGGTCAGGTGCCATGTACCTGGTGGGTCCCGCTGTACAGTGGTAAAACCCAGTGGATGCAAGTAATTCAAATTAACTTGAACCACTGTGAGGTTGCGCAGGACCTACTGGAACAGCGCATGGGAGAAACGGGGTGCGACCTTGCGATAATTGCCGAGCCATATGAAGTCCCTGAAATGGACGGAAACTGGGCGACCGACAATGGTAGGTTGGCGGCAGTAAAGGTTGGAGAGAAGTACCCGATCCAAGAGGTGGTGGACAACAGTCATGAGGGATTCGTCGTAGTAAAGGTCGGAGGTGTATATGTGTGAGCCGTCTATGCGCCTCCCAGATGGTCTCTCGATCAGTACGAGAAGATGCTGGAGGAAATGCAGGACGTGCTATCACAGCACAAACCACTCTTAATTGCCGGCGATTTTAACGCGTGATCGACCACTTGGGGCAGTAGGGTTAATAAAGCGAGAGGCGAGAATCTGTTGGAAGCTATCGCGAGACTAGATGTCCGCTTGGCCAATCAAGGGAATACCAGGACTTTCAGCAAGAACGGTCGAGAGTCGATCATCGACATCACGTTCTGTAGTCCGGTGTTAGCCCAAGACATGCATTGGCGGGTCAGTGAAGAGTATACGTACAGTGACCATTTTGCCGTGCGATATACGCTTCAGGGCTCAAAAGCTGGAAATAGCCCCTGCAAAGCTGGAAAACGCAAGAAGGAGCGGGCTTGGAGAAATGCGTTTTTCGATAAGAACCTCTTCAATGAGTTTCTCAAATGGTCATATGACGGGACGTGCCTTAGTCCGAAGGAACTAACCGCAACCATGACTAGGGCATGTGATGCTACAATGCCGAGGAAAACCACGGTCACGAGGGGCAAGCGCCAAGTTCATTCGTGGTCCCGAGAGCTAACCGATCTTCGTGCAGAGTGCCTCCATGCAACGTGCCAAACTGGAAACAGATAGGGTATCGAAGCAAATAGTCTATAAGGCTGCACGGGCAGCACTGAAAAGACGGATTGCTACTAGCAAGGAAGAGAGCCTCCGTAAGTTAAACAGGGAGGCAGAGCTAGATCTATGGAAGGGAGGAGCTTATAGGCTAGCTATGAAGAAACTCAAAGGTCCGAGCGTTCCACGAGAAACTTGCCCTGAGAGACTTCGTGCAATCGTCAGCAAGCTATTTCCAGCACACCAGCAATGTGTGTGGCACTCAATGCCATACTACAAAGAGGAGCCAGTAGAATGCCCAAAGATAACGATCAGAGAACTACAGCAGGCGGCCAGGTGTATGGTGCCGAACAAAGCTCCGGGGCCTGATGGCATCCCGAATATAGCTTTGAAAACTGCTATAGAGGTATGTCCCGATCTTATCATGAAAACAATGCAGAAATGTCTGGATGATTGTAGCTTTCCCGTTTGCTGGAAGCGGCAGAAGCTTATCCTGCTGCCCAAGCCCGACAAGAATCCTGGAGACACGTCGGCGTACAGACCAATCTGCTTGATAGATACACTGTGTAAACTTTTGGAGCGGCTAATCCTTAACAAGCTGACGCCATACACTGAGGGTACCAGAGTATCTTTGCCGCATGCTTTGGAACTACTTCGAGGATCGAGTACTGATCTATGACACTGATTCAGGTCAGCAGGAAGTGCCTCTTAAGTGCTAGGAGAAACACTTCAGGCATCAAAATTCGATGTGGGAAAGGCAAAGGCAGTGAGATGCAGGCAAAAGCGGACGATGGACGCATCGCCTAATCCCAGAAATCGGTCCATGGGTGACCAGAAAACACGGGGAGATTAATTTCTATTTAACCCAATTCCTCTCAGGAAACGGTTACTTTAGGGATTATCTACACCGGATAAACAGAGCCAAGACACCGTACTGCCCAGCCTGCCAGGGAGCTGTGGAGTCTCCGGAGCACATTCTGGTTGCCTGCCCAAGGTTTGCAGACACAAGAGAGGAGCTGAAGAGGCGCATTGGAGATGACTTTTCGGTAGATGACATTGTCACACGAATGTGTCAAAACCCTGCTGCCTTCGATGCTGTGAACGGGTTCATCAGCCATGCTATGATGAAATTATTTCTCGAGTGGCAAAAAGAAGACCGGTTGCCCAGGATAGAAAGCCAGGGGCAATCTCAGTGAGACACCTATTTACGAGAGCATCAGTAGATGTTGAATGGGGCGTTTACCGCCCAGCCTCCCCTTTAAAGGATGCCGCAAGGTACTACCGAAGGGGGCTAAAGGCATTGGAAGGGGGGTTTTAGTGGGTAAAAATCCCACACTACCGAAGGGAACTCTCGTATTCCCCAAGGTGCCTATGAACGTTTACCGCCCTACAAGTGTAAAAAAAAGACATATTAACGCAGTCGAGAACTGTTAGAAGATCTCGGTCTAGCATACAAAATACTCGAGTTAAGGTAATAGAACAACAAACAGCTATCCAAGACGCTACTCTTGACCAATTAAAGAAAATAGGCGAATCACTCAACAAATTAGTACAGGCGCAATTGCAGCAAAACATTTTATTATCGCAGCTTATCACTTTAAAAGAAAATGAGCTGCCGGTAGAAAGATTAGATGACGACCAATTAATGAATTTGTGATACCTTTTCTTTTTTTGTAATTGTTTGTTAATAACACACTGTTGAAGAATATTGTACCATGTCTCAAATCTATAAATAAATAATGTTCCTTGTTGAAATGTGATACGTTCTCATAACGGAATGTTTTACATAGTGTACTATAGCTTAAAGCCACCTTTCCTTTTAAATGTTTGTAATGCAATAACATACATCTCAGTATATCTTTATATCGCTAAATATCGCATTTTATCGGATGATTGTCGTTTGTAATCTATGTATTTTTGTTATTTGCTATTTCGTCACCATTTATAAATTGTCACTAATACTATCTCTTACATTAAGTGCACTAGATTCTTCGATTCCGTTATAGTTATTTGTGTTTTCTGTTTCGGATTCATCCATTCCTATTTCATCGTCTTGTACATTAAAAGCCCTAAAGATGTTGTGTAACGCAACACAAACGTTGGTGATTTTGATTGCTTTGCTTGGAGCGTAATGCAGCTCTCTAGCTCCAAGCAAGCACCGAAATCGTCCCTTCAATATTCCAATTGATCGCTCTACTATACATCTTCCCTGGCTGTGCCTTCGATTTTTTATTTTTTAACAGTGGTGTCACAGCTGTATTTTTTATAATTGGCTTGAAATCATCTTTCGTTATGTTTAATATGTTTAATACAGCGCTTTTGTTTAAACGAAAGTACTTTATGTATCTTTAAAGAGAATATTAAGAACATAAGCGAAACAATCACCAGTCTTATAATAGGGTAAACAAAAAAGCTCCTTGTATTTACTCCTTATCAGATAACAACATCAATATCAGACATCTCCTTATCAGATAACAATATGTTGTGTCTTTAACGTGTCGTCGCGAAATACACAGATTTTGTTGCTCCTCTTCTTCATCGCTAAAATATAGATCGAAGCTTGACCACAACATATTTTATTTCTTTGGATAGCGAAGGAACTTTTGAGAAATTAGCACTAGCAAAAAGTATTAACAGTAAACAACCATCATTTTGGATTGTTTATTATTATCGAAACCATTCGAACCAGCGGTTTGAAGTTTCGAGAATCGAGCAAAAAATCGACGAACCAGAATGAATCATCGAAAACGCCTGAGGCGTCAAGTAACGCCTGACGGAAATAGGCACCTGAATTGTTTAGGACGAAGCCACTTTGCGCGGGACTGCAACTCTCGCCATAAATGTACCCATTGTGATTTGCGGCATCATACCACCTTGCAGGAGTTCCAGCCCCAACATTCATCATCAAGCGGAGTTCAACAAAACTTACCACCTGCTTAATCTTTTACAGAAACTGACGGAGAGACCTTAGTAGCTACCAAGTCCCGGTCGATGGGATTGAGAGAGGTTCTATTACAGACTACATTATTTAATTTACGCGACGCTTATGGTCATCTCCATACGGTACGGGCGTTACTTAACAGTGGATCGAAGCCCAATTCGATTACTAACAAGGTTGCACAGAGGTTGCAACTACATCGAGATAGCAGATTAACATTTCCCTATTGGGAACTGGAGATTCCCCCAAGAATGAGCATTCAACGGTGTACACGGATTTTAGTTCTTTAGATGCGGGATTCACAGCTCCAATCCAATTTCTAGTGGTAGATAAGCGACTGAACAAATTGCCTTCTCGCTATGTAGAACGCGCAGCATGGCTCATACCCAAGAGTTTGCGATTGGCTGATCCCGAGTTCAATAAGCCACAGGATATAGATGTGGTGATAGGAGCTGAGCACCTCTCCTCAATCATAAAGGGTGCAGCCATCGATCTGTTGGGTCCAGGCTTGCCAAAGATGACAGATAGTGTTTTTGGCTGGCTACGGATGGGATCGACTCCCACAATGCTTCATTCACCAGTTACAGATGCTATTTCCGAGCTCATGCTCACCCTGGAAGAATCGGTGGAACGATTCTGGAAGATAGAAGATATAAAAGGTTCACGACCATTGTCTACGAAAGAGCTTCAGTGTGAAGAATTGTATCGTGATTCCACTAGTCGCATGAGCAGCGGAAGGTACATAGTCAAGATGCCAAGACATCCGGATCTGCCGCTCAAGTTAGGTGCCTCTCGTTCAAGTGCACTTCACTCTGTCTGACCTGCAACGGCATCAACTTCTGTTTCACCAATTTTGGAAACACTGGCAAAAGGAGTACCTACAGGAGATGCAAAAGGAGACTCGGCTGGCTGCACGCAACAATGAGCTCGAGGAAGGACGGATGGTCATCCTGATGGACGAAACGGTCCCCGTTGTGCTGGCGCGTATCGTCCGCCTGCACCCTGGAGCTGATGCCGCGGTCAGTTAGTCAGACCCGTTTCCAAGCTTTGCCTACTACCGAAGGCTTCTTGATCAATTGATAGTGCAGGCGTCAGATTAGAATTTCAGATTTACGTTGATTTACGCTTGATAGATTCAGATTTACGTTGACAAGTCAAGGGGGGTGAATATGTTCGTGCAAATTGTAGTTTGCTGATCGGGTTCGAGCGGATCGAGCAAGACTACTCACCGATCTGCGCGAAACCGATGACTACCAAAAATAGAGTATATGGCAATGGGGCCTGCGGCCATTTTTTGTACATAAAAAAGAGATGAAAAATACACAACGTAGGAAGCCAAGAAACACGCAGGACGCGTTCCGTATTGTCGCGAACAGTCGGAATTGGTTCCGTTGAATTGGTCGGTAGCTGTTGCAATTGAGCATAGGTGTGCTGTGGTGCGGTAATGTGTGAATTTTCGGTGATTGCTGTTGAACCCGTTAAGTTGTCTTGATTAATGTGATCAGGATCTGGCGGGTGAAGGAGCGTCACTTCTGTGTGTGTGTAGTTAGTAGAGTTAAACTCGAGTAGTTTTCATTAGCGTTCATTCTAGCGTATATCGGTCGTATCCAAACCCGCTTCCTTGCAAACCCAAATTCTATCTGGCGTTACGTCGCCGCCAGAAGGGGCTCTGGTGGTCTTCCAAGTTCTTCGTTCCTCGACAACACGCAGGTAGACAGCCCAGATGATATTTGCTCCCTGTTTGCGAAACACTTTGCCAGTACTTTTGATGATTCTTTGCCAGTAACGGCTAATTTAGAGCCTTTTCCTCAGGCACGCCGGAAGGAGTCTTTAGCATGCTTTAGCACTGAGCTGCCAATTTGCGAAGACGAAATCGTGAGGGCTCTGATGGAGCTGCGGCCATCGTTCTCCCCCGATCCCAATGGCATTCCTGCTTCGGTGCTCAAGTACTGCGGGGAGCGCGGCTCCTCTTACAGCTCTTTTCAAAATGTCGTAGTCGCACAAGATCTTTCCTAATTCGTGGAAACGTGCGCAGTTGGTTCCGATTTGGAAAAAGGGGGACACAGCATGCGTTGCCCACTACAGAGGTATCTCGATGTTGTGCAACTGTAGCTAGATAAGACAACTGTAGCTAGAAAGAGATTCCTCTTTCTCGTGTCTCCTGTGTACGTAACCTTCGGGTGTCACTGGACGCCAGGTTAACCTTCTCGGACCACGTTGACACAACGATCAGTCGTGCCTTCAAGGGGGACCTGGTTCCGAGCCACAGAACTGCGTTTGGTGCATTCTGACCCCTTTGCGCCACTCATTTCCAGGTCTGAGCTGTGACACACAAGGATTCCGCTTAACTTTGTCATTCTGTTTTCTTCCCTCACCTTTCCTTTCCTTTTATTTCCCTTATTCTCTCTGTTTTGTCTCCTTCACGCCATTTTTTCCCTAGTTTTAAGTGATCCTTGTCTAGCCTGAAGCAAACAAGTAGTAACAATAAATTAAATTAAATTAAATTAAATTAGGCTGTTTATAATATGTGTGTGTTAGTGTAGTAGTATAATCAATAAGTGTTCATTTGTATGGTATGGTTAGCTGCTAATTCGAGCAGCAATATTGACCGTTCGGTATGCGTGGAGCACGGGCGAGCCAGTATTTTCCAAAGGAGAGTGTGCAGGTGTTTTCCACCGACGATGCACTTCACTCAAAATTTCGGTTTACCGGACTTTAAATGAAAATCCCAATTTATTTTTTAGGTGCGATGGTTGCAACGTCACCAGAGAGCCGGGAAAGAGATCCCATGTTGAACGACAGGTTCAAAAATTTTGAAGCAAGCAATATGTGAAAAGTTGAAAGCGGGCTTACGGGCATTTAAGTATGACGCGCGAGACACTGATAATGTTGACAAGCGACGGACCATCGAGTCTGTTTTGCTGGATCAAACCTATTTAGACGACTTGGTCACCGTGAGTAACCAGGGAATGGCCCGTGAGGTACCGGCGCCTAACTTAAACACAGAGAGCATATCTGACACAGCGACTCCAGATCATGAGACATGGACTGAAGTGGTTAGACAGAAGGGGACCAGTAGTGGGAAGCTATCGAATTCGACCACGGTTAGGCATGTTGACGCAGATCGCTCAACGCAATCAGTTGCAAAAGCCAAACCAAACGGAGGGGGGAAAAGTTGATAGTCATTCAATCAACGGCGACGGCGCTGCCCAACAACTTCCATCATTGGAGGAATTGTTGAACTCCCTTCCTGGCTTCTCTGAATCTTCCTGTCCCCTAAAAGGCAATGCTGTCCTCTGCTATGCCTATGCTAGAAGCGTGTTGTTAAGCAATGGCTAGGCAACTGGCCTGCTATGGAAATGTTTGTTCATCTAACCCAAACCAAAAATTAAAATGGAGTACAACAGTTATCCACTGGAACTGTAGGAGCTTTATGGGAAAATTAAATGAACTTTTATACGAACAATAAATAATATTTAAAAAAATATTCAATTTATGGTATTTAGCTTTGAACCACCTTTCGCTTTCTGTTTCACACTGTTTTGGAGCACTATGTGTTTCAATAGATGCTTAGTGTCAATAGGGAAGTCAGAGCATCGCCCAGAAACTAAGGAGCGTAAACTTTTTAAAAGTATGGACGCAAAGCTCATTTAAAAATATCGCTCGAAATTTGTTAACAGATCAATCGACTATAAAAAACATAATAAATGGATTTTTCGAAGATCAACAACAAAATTTAGCAATTTCCAAAAAGGATAGTAATTGATGCTCAGAAAAAAATGACATGCTACCGTATTGTACCTAAAGATCGTGGGTTCATACGGTGACCAAACTTTCAAGAAGGCCCATCATAATTTGAATAAATGTTTGGTACAGTCAAACACTAATGTAAGAACTTTCAAGATCTGGGTCGGTTGAAGCAAGCGATTTAGCAATAATCCCCAGAATTTGCCAACAGAAGCGGTATCATGTTCCGATGCAATCAACATATACTTGCACGTCTGTTCTGTTGCTTGTCTCTTTATTGACTGGCTTGCTGGTTCGCCCCTCAGTTATGCCACATCCCCTCTTTATCCGTCCTCTTACACCACACTACTTAGAATCCATTTCAATTTAATCTAAGGCACATAATATGTCCTGAAAATTGAGTTCAACACCTTTTTTATCGCGTTTGCATCCATGCTTCCAATCGGTACCGCTATCTTCGCCGATGAAGGACAAGGTCTCTTGTGGCTGATGGAGCGGGATCTTATACCGGTGCAGCAGAAGTGTGACCGCTGCGGATTGGACATGACTCTGGTGAGGAAGGTTTAGATTTCAGACAGATTCCGTTTTTTATGGTAACAAATTATCGTTCAAGGATTGTACGATCATTCTGTACTAATGGAGTCTAGGCTCCACGATTGACAACGTTTCACACGAAACCGCCATAAGTTATAGAAGCGTTTCTCTAAGCTCTGCAGCACCTCGCGTGCAAGTGGTGGTGCAAGCCGAGACAAGAGAAGCCCGAGTGGAAAAGTGTAACGATATTGTGGGCGGTGCCGGGCAAACCCCGCAGCAGTGTAGTGAGAGTGCAAGCGCGCCAGGCGCCGCAAGCAGCGTAGGGAAGTCGGATTCGCGTTCGGCGACCCGTTATACAACTGGTGACACGGCGGATTTGGTCTCCGAGCTTTACAAGTTCATGAAGGCCAAACATAACATACACGCGCCGATTAAGGACATGGTCCTGAAACTCAAGACACTGGCGACGCGTGGGGCGCTGGAGCATGAGCAGCTGCTGGAGAGATTGGTAAAAGCCGAAAAGACTCTTAGCGAGACGGCTGCTCGGGAAAGGTTACTCGAGGAGAGGGTCGCGGCGGTGGAGAAAGCCCTGGCCGATGCATCGAAGACAGCGAAAGCTATCGACGCTGCGACGCCGAAGGCAAGGCAGGAGAAAAGAAAATGTGAATCACCGGGGGTAGAAGAGGAGAAGAAAAAGTCCCGGGGACCTGAAGCTAGTGTCGAGGCGGTGGAGGTGGAGAGAGACTGGCAGACGGTGCCAGTTCACCCGAAGAGAGGGCCGAAGCCACCGGAGAAGGCCAAACCGAAGGAGCCGCCGAGAAAGCAGCCGGTTGCGAGGGCAAGAGGAGACGCTCTGTTGGCGAGGGTCACCGAGAAGCTCTCCTACGCAGATTTGGTGAAGAAGGTGAAGGCTGATCCGCAGCTGAAGGCAGGATCTGGCAGACCCACGAGGAGGACGTCCTGTTTGAGCTGCGTGACGATACTGCCGTCGATACCCCCGCCTATCGGTCGTTGGTGTAAGCGTCTCTAGGCAAGGAGACGACTGCCAGAACGCTTACCCAGGAGAGGGTGATGGAATTCTGGGGATTCGAGACGACAGCCACGGAGGAGGAAGTGAAGAGATCGGTCCAGGAACAGGGCGCACTTGGCGAGGTACGGATGAGCGTCGAACTAAGAAGCTCATCTGGCGGTATCCTCATCCGTCTCCCGGAGGCCGCGGCAACGAAACTAGTGCAGCGCGGAACGGTGAAGATCGGCTGGTCAGTCTGCACGGTGAAATTTAAGCAGCACATCCCGAAGGAATTGGAGCGCTGCTTCAAATGCAGAATGCCTGGGCCACCGAGTCAAAGAATGTAAGGGACCTGACAGATCGCAGGAGTGTTGGAACTACGGCGAAGGGCGTGCCCCCTTAAGGCATGTAACAAGAGCCCTAGATGCTCGCTTTGTGAGGGCGATGTCAGGATTTTTCAGCTCCCTGGCGATGGTACTGGAGAGACCAAGGCAGGCATAGTGGAACACTTTCATGCACGAGCCGTCGCACTGATCACATGGCATCTCCGACGATCGAATGAACACAGGCTTCGCAAGTCGTGACCATAGTTGAGCCGTACTGAACAGCAGTGTCCGTTACTATGAGGATGGGTTACTATGGGGATATTAGTTCTGTAATATTAGATTTATGTAATAGTGTAAAATGTGCCAGGCTGCAGAAGACCGACGCTCGCCCGAGAGGCTTGCGTTGGAAAATCAACAGCGGGCTCTTCCAAGGAAGAGCCCCCACCAAAATAAGCACACTCTTCCTCTAATAACGTTATAGATGGGCCCACAAATAAGAGGCAGGAGGAGAGAGGAGTAGCAGAAGCGTCCTCGAGGTGACATGAAGGCGGCGTGCGTTGGACCGGTGTCCCATCGGAGATGAACCGGCCAAGTAAGAATTTAGCTACGAGGTAGACGATGAAGATGCGGATCTATCCTTTGGCCACGAAGAAATGCGCGATGGCGATTACACCATGGGAAAGTACAACGTACTCCTTTCGGACGGACGACGACAGATTGTGGAGTACTAGGCGGACCACAAAGGATATCGTACCCCTGGATCCTGGAAGGGTTTCCCGAAACCGCAAAGCTGAATGCTGGCAAACAACAAAAATAAAGCAAATCTGGAGCTATAGCTGAACTGTACGAATCCAAACACGACCGAGTAAGCCCGGGATATGGCGATGGGTAGTGAAGGAAATGTCCTACCCCAATTTTATATGTTAAAAAAAATCTAGCCCTGATATCGGCGGTAAGAACAATCGTTTGCGCAACAGAATTGCACGACAGTGAAAACTACACAGCACGATCACGAACACGGGAACGAAGCCACAGCGGAGTCGCAATGCACTCAGTGGGAGCAAATAGCAGTGAATAACACAAGTTGCGTCGAAAAACACGTCCAGTCACGTCCAGTCAGACAGACATTCTTGTCCGCAATCAGGTTTATCATCGCTTCGACTTCAGTTTATCTGCCAGCTCGTTCTCGTTTACTTCCGTTTCGTGGCTTTCCCTATTTATGTAACCCACCCATCCTATTAAGCCTGTTCGGCCTGTAGGATTATTTTGATAATAAACAAATAAACAATAAATAAAAGCTTGGCCAAAGAAAGCAGCATGGCGGAGCGGACCAGCACCGAAAATTACTAGTAGGCACTAGTAGGCGGCAAATCTGTCCCATTCTGGCCTTCAGCCAAATGGGACAGATTTGAATATAAAAAGGGCGCCGAAATCAGCGATTAGACAGACGGCGCTACATCAGCGAAGCAAACTGATCAGCTGCAAGAACAACTTTGGAATGAACGACGCTGCACTCCGCAGTCTCCCTTTGGATCACCGCGGCCCCCTGGACGACGTTGCACACCACAGCCCTTGGATCTCCGCACCGGACCCTGTGTAGCTGCTGCGCCCCGGACCTTCGCTGTGGCCCTCTCTTGTACACCTCACCCGGACGAAATAAAGCCAGGCGCCGCTCGGTCGCCCACTGCAATACATTAGTTATTCTTGAAAATCGAAGGAGAAACCGTTAATCTAGTTCATTTTAAAAACATCTAAAAGAAATTTTATAATTCAAGCTGTTTGCAAAGCTTTCAAAGAGTAGGAATTAGCACAACCAGAAAGAATCATAAGAGAAATATTCTAATCAGTAATGTGCAACGTTCCTTTGCCCGGTTTCCTCATTGGTTTAGCTTCTATTCCCTAATATAAGCAATTTATGTAAGGTCTAGTGCAGTAGGCTTCTAATGCTTTATGTGATGAATTTACTCACGAATGTGATTTTGCGATATTTAGGCGTTTAGACAGCAGTTGATAGGATATCCTTATCATTAGCTATTACTCATTGCGCCCTACTTCCAGCGGGAACTGAGCAGTGATAACAAGTGATAACAAGCGAAGATGGATTATGGATCCATAATGCGTTATCGGAAATGTATCCTGAGGGGAGGATACCGCCGACCCCGGGTAAAAAAGGGGAGTCCAAATCAGCAACAAAGGGGATTTGAATTTTGACGAATATTTCTTCCGTCTCAGATCCTTGCGACGCCAATAGCCTCCCGAAAGAGAGGAGGAACTAGAGCATAGCACACTTCAATCCGAAAAGGAATCCCAGTCCATTAGATAGGCCCCCGAAAGAGAGGGGCAAGTAAAGGTCGATTGGTTCGGACGTTAAATTCTCCGTTACTCGGTGCGCGGCCAATCCGTCGTTCCTTCGCGGACGGAATCGAACCGTGTCGGCCGCGTAATACTAACAATCGGATCCAAATCGCCACTGCGGCAGTCATGAACTGGATCATGGTGATAGTGTCAGTATATGTTGGTCCGAGGACTCCAATAGAACTATACGAAAAAACAATACAAACCAAGCCTGGGGAAACGAATTACACTCAAGAGGAGAATTTCTAGCGATAGGAAAGATACAGATACTATACAGAGCCTAGAAATGGGTAAGGGCCGATGCAGAGGCTAACGGACCCCCTCTATAGGTCTTCAAAGACCCCCAATAGCCACTAGGTGGTGGCAATGCCATTCTAGGAGGTAGGCCTTTAGTGATGACCGTTTTTTGTAAATATAGTTTTTGTAAGGTCAGAAACTTATAAAAAAGTAGGGACCGAAGTGTGAAGAGAAGGTCGAGTTAACGCTACACATTTTGCCAACCATTTTCCACTCAGACTTTGGCGGAAATTCAATGATTTTTTTCAAATTCTGTATATGTTAGTGTCAGTGGCGGGCAAAGAGACCCCAGTTGTCAGCGCTCACCACCTCACCACGCCTCGCCGATCGAGTACTCAAGCTGCTCGTAGTGTTCGAATGCGGAGCAGTCCTTCGCACCTCGGGATGGGATTTTTGCTGAACTATGGCGCGCCAATTTATATTTAGTTTTACCAGAATTTGCTTATAATATTTAATTTAAGCTACACACGGTAATAAAACTACTGTCGCTCTAATATGTTTTCACTGATAGATTATTGGAAAAATTGATAAGAGAGTTAAAAGCATACATCAATAAAAGAAATGCTTGAAATTAATCAAAAGATTAAATAAAAAAAATTAAACCAAATTAAAAAAAAAACGATTGCAACGATCGGAAGATGCGCTAGAAAGTAGACCAACCTACGCCGAGGCAAACTTATTCCTGAAGTAAGGCTAGAAAGCAACACCAAGCGACAGCCGCAAAGCGAACCGAAGGAGCAACGGCCATTAGTCCCGACCATCAGGACAATGGGCAACGGGTAGACACCGACCAGAGAGCATCATGCCATGCGCCAGACACTAGCACCCAGCCTTAGCGCAAGAACGAGCCAGCGTATGGCCCCTTATCTGGTAAACACTGGGCACATTATCAACGTATACCACACTTACCAAAAGAAAATGGCGTCGCTTTCCTTTGTTCGGCAATATGAAACGGTTTAAAGGCATTTGATCGTTGCTTTACTTACTGAGTGCCTTAACCTGGTGTGAGATTGAGACTGTTACACAGCAGCTCGGACCGCAAACGATAATCTGCGATATTTTAGAATGAAATGATCTGCAGCAAATCTGAAATAAAAAAAATTAAACTGAAATACGGTCGCTATGATGATTAGCGAATGAAATAATTACCCATGAAAGGAGTTTACAAGAAATATTTCTCTGTTTTAGGCCCTGGTTACTGCTTCTAAATAACACTTTTCCTTCACAAAACAACACCACAATTCAAATCGTCACAAGAAATCACTGGAAAACTTGCCTTAAAACAGATTAAGTCTTGAAATAAATGCCACGCACCACATTGTAGTGCGACCGTATTCGACGAGACAACGAACAGAATTGAGGATGATCGCTGATATTTGAACCGGCCGCAACCGATAGCTGATAAATGATAGAGCAAGGAAGATGTTCGATACGACCGATCGAGTAGCGGAGAAACGCAACTTTTACGTGTGCGTAAGCAAGATGAGTGATGGAGAAAAAACTGCCTTCGACGTTTCAAGAAGCAATCTTTTGATGTGAGTTTGACAGTGTTGGTGTAATCATTTTGGCCATGTATTAACTCAAGTTTTATTTATTCTATTCATAAAAGCTATATAGCCGAATCTAGGAAAGCAACTTTAAATATTATTTTTACCTGCACGAAATTAGGTAAAACTACGACGGACGTTCTCTCGATACCGCAGGAATGTTTGGTTTGATTCGAAAAATGCATTTCAAGGACGAATTATGGCTTATTTATTTACCAACTAAATCCACTATGCAGTGTCTTTGTCTAATTCGTTCGTTATCTTTTCTGATATTTCTGTGTTAATTACCTTGAAGCTATCAACTGGGGCTTTGGCGTTAGCGCGTTCTCAGAGTACACTTGTTGGATGCGCTAAACCTACCTTTTAAATCGTTAGGAAGGAAGGTTAGAAATGGTTTCTACAAGGCATCTTTTAGTTTGGTATAAAATGCTTTCAGCTTCATACATGCTCCTAAAATATACACACTCTTTTATTTTAAAAAAATCAATAAACGCATTAATGAAAATGCTAATGAGTTGCAGCTTAGAGGTGCTAATTCTTCATTACCTCCTTTTTTATTGATATTATTTTGATATCATTGTTAATAAAATATCAATTTATAAACCATTTTTTTTAGGTTTTAACATGTTACGCTATGCAAATTGCAAAATATTAAACTTTTATGCGATAAAAAGGGCCGTTTTGTACCGTTTGCTATGCGAGGGTAAAAAATGTTTATACCATTAATTTGGTAGCTTAATAATTTGTTTTGGCTGTGTTTATTGTTTGTGAGATAGCGTATGAACTGTATGTGTGTCCTGACTCACAAACTGGTGAAGTATTTGAGATTGTCTTTAAGATTTGATTAAATGAGAACGACTGTTAAATTGAAAATCTCGTGATAATCCAAATGCCATATTTGGACAAAATTCTTTTTGATTTTTTTGTCACATTTTTGCGTAAATACTGATCTGATGAAGTTTTGGATAAATACACGTAAATCTGAGAAATATACGGATTTTTAAAAACTTAACTTCAACTCGACTTGACATAAGTGTTTCATACATTTCGCTACTTCCTTCCTACTTTTCAGGTAGTCCTGTCGTAATTAATAGCGAACCGATTAGAATGCATTTTTCAAGACAATACACCCAGAAATTAATGCCATGACTTTATTTATATCTTATATATTTAAAAAAGTCGCTACAGTGTATATATGTTTGCACATCTGGCAGAAATTATCGGGCCGACCATCACCAAACTTGGCACATACATAAGTTATTATTGGTTTTTTACCATCGTTGTTATTAAAAATGTTATTCATTTCGATGATTTTTAAATTATTTTAGCGCCAATAACTTTCAACACAAAAACGCGTACAAAGCCTTCTGAACGAAACATATTTTCCCTTTTTGTCTTCACAAATGGTTTGTTAAGTGTGTTTAAAATTCTCTCATTTTGTTTCTTCGCTCACGATCTCTTTCTGCCGCTGTTCTTGTCTCGTTCTCGCCCTTTGATATAAAACTGGAAAAGTCCTTTTCGGGTCTAAATCAATTAATTGTAAATGTTGTTAAAGTTATAATATTGTTGAATGATCGATAAATACGCATCAAGCATAATATGATATGATATGACTTCGATTCAAAGCCAAAAATATTATAGTCTTCACTTGATGTCAACATTGATGATATCATTTGATCAAGAATCAATACGGTAATCATACAACATTAAAAAAAAAAACAACAAAGTATCGGTAAAAAACAGTTGTAAAGATATAAACACCGCGGAATACCAACGCACTGGAAGGTCAAAATCCAGTCACGGCGTTTAGTTTACACTCCGTTTAAAGAGAAACGAAATGAACGTTTCAAAAGTAACGACATTATTTTTGCTTCAAGTTGAAACATCTGGAATCCTGGGCGAAGCATCAACAATGCTCCTGGGGCCAAATTTCTGCTGACAGAATGTTTTGCTTTAGATTCAGTGAAGCAAAATGATAAGACTACTTATTAACAAAAATAATGTTTGGTTTTTTGGGATGTTAATGCAAAGTGCTAACCAAGGATATACATAATATATATTCATATTATTAACATATTTTTAAACAAAATATTTCTTGGTTTGTATAAATATTCAACTTTTTTGTATGTTAAAAAACCCATAAGTTGTATTAAAAAAATGATCGTGCAAGTACGTTACAGAATAAATTTTTTTTCAACGGAAATCATCTGTAAATGAATACCTGCCTTTCTGACTCTTTTGGAAGAACGCAATTTTTACTGCACGTTAACCCTTGTACTGTGTGCGTTAAATAACCATTCTCCTGCGCTGGTTGTTCTGGTGTTCTTCTCTCTCGGACTGTCTCATTACTTCATCCATTCCGACAAAAGCATATGAAACGTCGCTCTCATTTCATTTCGCTGTCAACGATTTCAAAGTTAGTTAGGAACCGTCAGTTCTAGAGTGTGGATGTGAAGTCATTAATATAGTATAGTGTATAAATTTTGAGTAGTGCAATTGTGTAACTCACTTGTAGTGCACAAAGTCTTTAATGTTTTTACCGAAGACATAAGTTAGCACTATATTCCCCTCATATTTTTGCAAAAGATGTCTCAAGTGGCAAAAGACACATACAGTGCTCGAGTGACAAGGTTAACTTGAAATCGTAAACTTTAGATTATAGTTAGAATATACTATAGTTACTTCATGCAGTGCTTCAGACGATTTAATTAATCCCCTAGTGTTTCTATCAACCAATTTTGTAACACAGTGTTGAATGGTTTAAGTTTTACTGCTGCATTTTAGTGCCTTTTGAGTGATTTCGCCATTTAATAAATCGTGAAACTATTTTCGAAAATTATTGCGAAATTCAAACACTGTTTAACATCAAAATATATTTTGTTTTTTATATATTTCCTTAATTTCTAAGCCAAACATGCTCGTTGAAAGCAATGTGAACATTCGTTTTATTTGCTGAAGCAATCATAAGGTGTCCCTCGCAAGTATTGCAACCAGAAGTATGATCTTGCAGGATCACTTTCTTATCAATATTTTAAGCGATCGCGACTCGATATTGCAACTGAAAGCGGTTTTCCAATAAGTGGAAGTTCATTTTGAAAACACCGGTAAGTGAAATGTCCATTTCGTATCTCGGCTGAGGGTCATAACATTGAGAAATATTAATGTTAAGTAGTTTTGATAAGTTAGGTTTTGGATATTTCATGATGGTGGTGGCTCATGATCGCGCTTCTGGTATTTTCGTTATTGTCGCGGTAATTGGAAACCTTCGGCTTTCGTTCTAAAAAGTTCTCAGCCATTCGTTCTCATTGTTTTGTGAACATTGGAATTCTTCATTCCAGACCGGATCCGTTGGTTCAAATGACTTACCATCCATTACTGCATACATTGTCATTTGTATACCGATGCCGCATGCGCATGTCTTATGTGTCGCTGCATATGTATCGCTGAGGTGGCTCGTTTGTTTGCGCATGAAGTGGATTCAGTTGTTTATTATTGAAACATTGCCATTTTTATAAAGTAGATTTTATCTTTGGTACACTCTTAAATATAAACATTTGAATGAAAAATAAAATTGTATGATTTGTGGTTTAATTTCAATAGCAATAAAAGTTATCGGCTAAAATTATTTTCGCTTTTTCATAATTTTATAATTATCATTGTTGTTGTTATTTATTGTGAAAATAAGTGGTTAGCTGCCACTGTTTCACCTTTGTGATTTCACCGACCAAATTTCAATCCAATAAATTTGCAACCCGACAACTTTAGTCCATTTTTTCTAGTTTTTATATAACAGTTGTGGGTTCATTTTCGATCGTTTCTTTCGGTTTGCGCGTTCGTATTCTGAAGCTCAACCATCGTGCATTCTTCAAAAAACAGGCAATATGTTTTACTGACCGTGCTGTTGCTGCTGACTCGAGCAATCTACGTAGATATGCATACTACTGTGTCCAAAAAATAAGGTGACATTGGATGTATTTCGAAAGTTGCTTAATTTTTCTTCCAAATCAATTTTTTTCCCATCAATGTAATCCCTCCCAGATACAATGCACTTATGCCGACGAATTTTCCAGTTTTAGAAACTCGTGAAAAAAATGACTTTAGGAATAGCCTTCGGTACCTTTTTCGCAGCGGCTTTAATCTGCTCTATCGTGTCAAAACAGTGTCCTCGGAACAAAATTTAGGGCTTGTCTAATAGCCAGAAGCCGAATGTAACCAAATCAGGCGCATAGGGTTTTATTGGAACGATATGAGTGAAAATATTGGCAAAAAAGTCACAGAAAACCAACAAAGTGTGAGATGGTTCATTATCGTGATCGAGCGCTGACGCACTTGAGATGAAAAACATCATTCCAAATGTAATTAGCGGATATGTTTGATATGCCAATATCATCAGCAAAGCCTCTTGTTGTTAATCAACGGTTTTCCAACACCAAATCTTTGATTTTTTGGACGTGAGCGGCATCGATTGTCGTTGGTGGTCGTCTAGAGCAAACTTCCTCTTCAAAACGTTCCCGACCCTCCTGGAAGTCTTTCCACCAACTGTAAATATTTTTTTTTGACGTAGTATCGTCACTAAAGACATTCGAAACCTTTCGCATTGGTATATTCGCAGCAGAAAAAATATTTTTAATGCAAAGTCTTTGCTTAAAAAATTGCGACATGGAGAAAAACGAAGAATGCACTTTTAGCAGTTCACAAAAAAATACGTATCTCAAACACTAGTGAACATTTTGACGTGAAACTTGCCATGGTTGTCAATAACAGTGCTGACAACCTATAAAAAATACAAAATTAAAGATATCCATTTATGCGGGCAATTTGGACACCGTGTCACCTTACTTTTTGGACACAGTAGTATGTTTAGTTTAGCATAGCGCCGGTTGCGCCCGTCTGTTTTTATCCAAGAACCTAAACTATTTATTTCATTCTGATCTTTTATTTGTAATATCCCATCCCCCTGGGAAGTCCAGTTCATTTCAACTCCTGGTGACAGCCTGCTAAAAAGAAAGGCGCCATCGACCACTCAGGCCATAGCGGCTGGCGGACTGGAAGGTTCGCACATGATCAGGTCCAGACCTCTCCGAGGTTTGGCCTGTTCACATCAACACCATTGAATGATTTAAAATTGGGATAACTGATCGAATGTAACAATGGTTTCAGGATTCTCAGCTAAGATGGTGGTAGTGACATTGATTGTGATCAATGCTGTCAATGCGGTTTTTTGGATATTAGAATTCCAAGAATCTCTTTGAAGAGGATGTATAAAAGTAGAGTTTGAAAGGAAAGGCACATATTATAAATATTGTTACCAAAATACTTACAGGAATGAAGGTAAAAAAGTAAAAAGGAAAATAGGCTATCGTAAAAGTTTGAACGGTAGTGCAAGTTAATCTGATTATGTTAAGCGATGAAATGGAGATAGAATTTACGAAAAGGCAAAAATCTACAACAATAACTGAAAAGAGGGGTTTTAAGAGAAGCAAGTCTCTATGGTAGATAAATGTGAATTGATTTTTGAGTGAGTGTAGCACATAGATGTCAGTGTAACATGCGTCAGTGCCTCGTCAATGTTTGGATAATGCAATACTACGCGATATGCTCTTGTCTTCAGGGTGGTATTTCTACTGAAGTGTAATCAGGTTTTGCTATTTTAATGTAAGATACTATTATTTGGCAGTCTCAGGGTATCTATCCCACGATTCGTTAGGTATTGAGTGTATGGATTATACTAGAAAGCATCAGTTCGTAACATTGATATTATTATTGTATATAAATATTATGATAATTATGCTTTCGGATACTTTTCATTAAATGTTTAAATAAATAAATGTATGAAAATCTGTTGTCATTCAACACAAATCTGGATTTTGACAAACATTTTATTTGTTGTTGTTCCACTTACGTTGCAGTTTCACGCAAAATGAATTAGTTGCGCGTTACCTCCTGCTGTTGATGGTGCTACCCCACGACGATGCCAATGGTGTGCCGATGGCGGCTTACGGTTCTAAGCTACAGGATTTATTTTTCTGAATTTTCCTGACGGGGCTTGTGGATCCTAAGTTTTGATATTCAGTTCCTTTTGGCATTCGAAAGGCTATCGGAATCGCAATAAATCCGCAGTTTCTCAATCTCAATTAGACCACACATCGTTAATAGACGTTATTTTTACTTTTCTTATGCTGATTGGCTTTCTATTCACTGGCTATTCGTTTCTTACTATTTGCACTCATCATTCACCGATGCACGAAATCGTAATTTATTGTTCAATGTAACATATGATTGTTAAACAACATCGAGCTTCCATATTTCGTTATCCTTATTTAGGTACATGAAAGAAAATATTTGTTGGGTAAGGTCCATGTTGCCGCTGCTTCTGTCGCTACCTGTTGCTTGCCGTAAATAATAATAGTTCTATCTACTCTACCAGCATTTCTCAGCTACCTCACAAGCGTCTCGTCCTTACGAAGAATTTCATTTTATTTACCTGCGCTTCGTTTACCAAAACTGAAATCCCAGTTCAAACACAGGTAAATATACCTGAACACTAGTGAAGCTCCCATACGAGCATATAAAAGACTTTTTCTTTTCGTTTCCTAAGTTAGTTGAAGGTCGTCTGTTCTCGTGTGAGGACGGCGACACAGTAAGTGTAGGTTGAACCTTCTTGTGATCTAGTTAAGTGAAGCGCCCTGGAATGATCGTGGAAAACCAGCACAATTGTGTGATGTGTTTAGAGAAGTGCAAGTTGACATGTTGTTTGCCTGGATGCAGATTAACAAACAATTCGTTCGTGCAGTTTCAATTGTGTTCAAACTATTTCATCCTTCATCGTTTCGTGTATTTTAAGTCGTGGTTTGGTGTTGTGTTGAGTGAAGACATTAACGAAATGTAGGAGATCCATCCATTTCCTTCAGATTAACGCTCCTCATACGTTGTAAAAGGGTATCTTGCCCAGGAAAAGATACGTAGCTTTCACATTTGTATGTATCTGTCGTAGGCATTTTTTCGTGTGGCTATAGTATGGACTAACGACATACGACATGGGTTTTTTCTTATTTCTCTTCGCGGTGATAACTATCGCTTTTGTTTATTTCTTCTGAAGGATTCTTTTCTGTAGACTTTTGGTACTTCATTTCACATTTTCAAATTCCTTTTTTTACATATTTTATACATTTAATGTACTCCACATTCTTTGACCTTTTTTCTGTACAGTTGTGTGATGCCACAATGATTCAACTGTAGCTAAATAACAACATCTTCCGTTTTTAATTTTCCATCTTAAATCCTTAATGCAAATCCTTAATGCATTTTTGACAAGTCACTCGAATTTCTGATATTTAATCATTTCGTGTGTAACGCCGACTGGGGGCGTTTATATAAAAATCCCACCGCTGTCACCAAATGTAGGGCCGATTGGGGCGTTTATAAAAAAATCCCACCGCTGTCACCAAATGTAAGGAGAATAACGAAATCGACACTGCGAACCGCGCTTTCTACACCAGGGAATTCTTCGCGCTGCACAAGGGAACTGTTCGAACTGACTGAACTGGACTGGCTCAGTTTTACCCTTAATTTTTCTCCAAATAGTACCCTCCAGCACATGATATAGCATGGAGTCCTTTGGCAAGCTGGTGTACATATGTAGAACGTTTTCTACCTCCATCACCCACGATATTAACTGGTTCGCTTTATACCTTCAAATATTGGTAAATCACGAACGTAGCTTGGCACTTCTCCAAAACGCATAAAATCTTCAAAATTCATGGTAGGATTGGTGTGACTACCCGGGGTTACCATTCTGTTTCTATCAACAAATTGGTTCCTTTTAAGCTTCCTACCGGAGATCATGCACTTTGTTCCCTAGCTGTTCCTACACTTTTGCTTTAGGTTTCTATCTTTATACCTCTCGTTTCGTCTTTGGTCACTATATCTGTCGTTTATGCTCACTATTGAAGACGCCTTGGCGGGGCGCTCATGAATACTTAACCTAAACGTGGCGCGAGTGGTCCTATGGCGTTCCTCTATACTGTCACCTGAAAAATAACTCTATGTTGGGCACCCAATAGTTGGGAGTCTAGAGCTTAGCCCGATATTGCTAACTGGTGTCAAGGTAGGATTACCACGGGTGGGGTCCTGTGTTGATTGCAGATCAACCATTATCCTGGACTTGAACCCATCTGTTGGTCATGCGTTTTGCCTCCATTTTCTATCTTTCTTTCTCTATTTACCTTTTGCGAATTTCGTTTTCTTATTTCTTCATTTCTTTAGTTCTTGTCATTTTTTTATCCTTCATTTTCTGAAAGTTGCTAATTTCATTTTCATCTCTTTCCAAATTATTTTTCTTCCAAACCCTTTGTTTCTTATCGTTTCACTATATGAGACCTATTCAAAAAGATGCTTAATATTATTTTCAAGGTGGAGTGCGAAGATTTCTTTCAACATTTTTTTTCGGATTTCGGAGAAATTTTTACTATTTGGACTTATTTTAAAAAACAGTTTTTTTTATTGATGGAAAAGAAAATTAATCCCACATCTCCTCTTGCGGGAAAAGCTGGAACGGTCTGCGGTAGACTTCCGCATATTCTCCATCTGCCCATCTCGCTGTCTCCCACCTCTCCATTTCGACGGAAACGGTTTCCAACCGCTCCATTCGGCGTTTATGGAGCCACATACGGGTCCATCCGGTGATCGGCTGAGCTCCAACTCGGCTGGTTATGATGTCTGCAATGTCGCAGACCCGACGTACCAACTCCTCCGATCGAATTGTGGCCTTCACAATGGTTTGTCGTTTTACCAGAATTGTGATAAGAACGTCTGGAACTGGCTGGACGATCTGGTAGGCGATGGCGTTCGTAGGCGATGGCTGGTAGGTGATGGCGTTCGTCTTCGGCGTATGACGAAATGACAGTGATGACCCAAATCAAGGGAGTCCCTTTTATATGAAATTTTGTTGGCGTTTTCTATATATTTTGTTTATCCATTTATGTTTTCGATTCAGTCTATTTTGTTGTCTAGGGATGGCCTTCAGTGCCCCTTTTTTTTTCTACCTGCGTCTTAAGTACGGGATAGTGGGCGGTTCCGTACAACAGTTGATATTCGGTCTGTGTTGTAGCATTCTTCTCTTTCTCTACTCCTTCTACTACAATAGTCTATTTCTATTGAACTCAACCAGGCCATAAATAGTGCAGTAAAGGTCATCCCTTTTAAAGAACGTAGAATGCACCGCTTTCTTGATGTCGAGCTCGCATTTGATAGGCTGATGTGATCTTCGGGTTCGAGGCCGTTTCTAGCAAAGTCATGTTTACTGGTTCTGGATTGATTTCTTCTTCTTTCTGGAGCAACAATTAATATTCGGCCGGCAACGTACTATACTTATAATTGAAAATTTGAAAATTTGATGCTTCTTACTATAGGGAAGTTCAGTGTGACTTTTACAATTTTATCTGATGTAAGTTCATCATCAATCGTAATCACGTTTAACACTTGAGGCATGATCGCTCCACCCCTGCTACGTGGAAAATCGAAATCGGGGAATAGTGTCAGTGAATCCGTTTCTAGTTTGCTCCATAACTCATTGGTGTCTACCAATTCTAAAATTTCTGTTGCTTGTAATTTTGTTTTTAATAAAAGTTTCATAAATATATCCATTTGTTGTCGAATATGTTGAGACATTTGGATTATCCATAAACCGGCTTCAGACAAATCTTGCTCATATTGTATTAGTTTTTTCAGAGTGTTGGTTGCATTTTCAATTGTTCTGGTTTCATTCAGAACAATATTTTCCCAAGTCTGCATATTTCCCATTTCAGCATCCACTTTATCTGTTGCTCGAGTAATTTCTTTGTAAAGGGTTTCCACCACGTTAGTTTGATGAGTAATTGTGGTTTTCAACGATTCTTGATTCGAACGAAGTTTGTCCATATTATCGTCAACCCGATGCCTGTCTTCCGTATCCATGACTCCGAGATAAGCCCAAATATCTCTGGTTCGTTTCTTTGAATAAAATGTTCGGATATAATCATCTTTTGCTTTCATTTGGTTTAAATTATTTTGCAGCGTCTCGTTCATTTGTGGGCAGTAATTGATACCCACATGCACTGCTAATTTGGTACATTGTAACTCATAATTGTCTGAAGCTATTTGCAAGTATTCTACCTGCTTTTGCAAAACTCGATAATCCAAATTTACGTCAATTCCCATATATCCTTGAAGCACTCGTGTAACTCCCCCATTTTCAACATATAATTTTACTGGAACATCAGTTGATGCCAGAATAGCTGGGAAAATAAACCTAAAGAGATAAACATTAATATTTGTAAACATTCAATTTTTTTTATACAAAGTTTAAAGGATTATGCCATCTTTTACAATTCCTTAGCAAAAATAAAGAAATCAAGGATATTAGAATTCATTTGAGTGAAGGTAGATCTTTTCTATGCATAGTTACTTTGACCTTCACTTATATCCTTGCGTTGCCCATTTTAACTCCAGCGATTACACTACGAATTCGAGTTCGAGTCCTTCCTTACTGTTGCATCAGTATGTTTTCAATAATTTTTCTTTCTTTTTATGTTTTCTTTATATTACCCAAACTCTGTAACTTTTCTCAGTCATAAAATTTCTTCAATCTGTTCACATGAATTCTTTCAGAACTATTTCCATTCTTGATTACTGCCGTTTCCTCACTAGGCACATCTACCACCGTATACGGACCTCTCCATGTGCTTTGAAGCTTTTGACCAACTCCCATTGAGTTGGCTTGAACCAGTACTTTATCACCCCACATGGGTCTCCTATCATTTGTTCCCTTATCGTAAGCTACCTTTCGTTGTTCCTTTGATTTCCATAAATTTGCTCGAGCCGTCTCGTGAATATGTTTGAATATTTTTCTCATTTCTAATGCATAGTTATTATAATTTGCTTCTTGTACATTTCACTTAAAGATGGATAGTGGTAAACGTGGTTCTCGACCAAACATTAATTCAAACGGTGTAAAATTCGTCGATGAGTTTACGGTGGTATTACATTCAAAAGCAAAATATGAAATATGCTGATCCCATATGTAAGTGTTCCCTGCTACGTACTGGCGAAGATACATTTTTAAATCTCTGTTAGCGCGTTCTACTAAGTTCGCCTGCGGATGATATGCGCTTGTATTGATTTTCTGTATCTTAAGGATTTTGTATACACTCTTCATCACATCGCTCATGAAATTGGATCCTTGATCAGTTACTATTTCTTCTGGTACTCCAAACATGCATATTACATTTTCCACAAAAGTTTGCGCGACTGTAATTGTTTCTTGATTTTCCATTGCGGCAACAATTACATATCTGGAGAGATCGGCCTGTATGACCAAACCATAACGGTTTCCTCTCTCCGTCTCAGGTAATACGACAATGTCCATAAATATTTTCATGGGTATTCTGTTATATTTACAAATCTTATTCTTTTAACACGAGTCGCATTTTCTCATGTAGTCCTCAATATCTTTTCTCATATTTTTCCAGCTGTAAATAGCTGCTATTCGTTTGCGCATCCTCTTTTGCGGGCGTGCCGCCGCTTTTAATACTGGATCACGGAGTCCCGATGTAACATGAGATATAAATATTTGATACACTTCGTTCGACGACTTGGTATATTCTTCCATCAATCTTAGTAAATGAAGCACCCGATTACGGTAGCTTATAAAACTCTCTGTTGGACCTTGTTCCAATTCCTCAATCTGTTGGGCAACGGATTCTAACCGATAACACCCACCAAACTCTTTCTTTATCTTTTCTTTCATATCTCTCCAATTATCCGATTTAACTCGATCATGTGATCGAGCTGCGTCTCCTCTTGATTTTCCTAGAACAATGTCAATAGTACATTGCGTTGATTGTCCTGCTGGAATTCTAGCAGTTTGTTGATCTATTTGATATAGAAAAGCCTCCAGTTCATTTGGATCTCCTGTGAATTCAGGAATCATCCGCAAAGCTAACTTTGGCCAAGCCATATCTGGCATTTTTCCAACACTATTTTCCATCGTCATTTCGGAATATAATTCAAGCTTTAGCTCCTGTTTTGCTTCAGTCTCCAGTTTATTTTCCTCACTTCTCAATCGATCCTCAATTTCTGTTGCAATAACGGTTATATTTTCTACAGCTGTTAAACTATCCGTGGTGATTGCTGAATTTCCTACCTTCTTTTGCTCTGGGGTTTTGGCTTTTGCTGTTGGTAAATTAGAAGAACGTTATTTTTTCGCCAAATCAGTTGCAAAGAAGGCGTCTGAGGCCTTCTTTGCAACTGATTTTTCTTGTTCTTTTGGAGTTTGATCGGTATTCTCGGACAGTGCAGTTTTTACCTCCTATTAAAAAAAACTGCGTTATACCCTATCGCCCATTGAATTATCATTCTACATTCACTGTTGTTCGCATGATCTGTGCATTTAATTTTCCACAGTGACTTACTCCCTTACTTACAATAGTACGAATGTAATCTTCATCCTTGTTGTCTGCGATGATCTTCGTTTCTGCGATGCTCCGGAGTTTCAGCCGATTTTCGGTTCACCGTTTAGTCTCTTGGAAACTTCACTATCACTTCCACTCACTTTCACTGACTTACTAAGTTCTTAATGCACTATTACTGTATGGTGTTCGTCAGCCACTGGGTAATTACTTAACCGATACGGGACTTCGAAATGATCCCACCGCTGTCACCAGATGAAGACGCCTTGGCGGGGCGCTCATGAATACTTAACTTAAACGTGGCGCAAGTGGTCCTATGGCGTTCCTCTATACTGTCACCTGAAAAATAACTCTATGTTGGGCACCCAATAGTTGGGAGTCTAGAGCTTAGCCCGATATTGCAAACTGGTGTCCAAGTAGGATTACCACAGGTGGGGTCCTGTGTTTTGGATCAGAAAGCTGAGCTGGTTGTGTGGACAGGACTCCAGAACCTGAAAGCTAGTCTACGAGCGGAGAAAAGAATCAACGTGTAGGCGTCGTTATGGTTCACACAGTACTGGCCACGTTTATTCTAACTCTAAGGCTTATATACTAACAGTCATCCTTATTTTCTAGTTCTCTCCTATTATTCCGATTCTCACCCTCCTCTCCACAACGCTGCTCGATGAATAGCCTATCTTGATTCGTGTTTCAATAAGATTCATAATTCATTCCCGTATAAAACGATCCGGGATCACTTCTCCCTAACTCGCGATCCTTGGGCTCCTTTCCGGTGCGGCGATCCCTTTTCATACCTGCATTCGACCCTTCTCCAAAAAAACATTTATGACCGTCCCTCAGATCTTTCTCGGTAAAAATGCTCTCAACGAACATCCACCATTGCAGATCAACCATTATCCACCATTTTTGTCCTGTGACCCTTTTCCGATCGATCTTTTCATAATGGTGACTTTTACGATCGTCCTTCGCGCATGCATCTGGAGCGTTAGATCCAGCTGGTGTATGCATTTATATTGTTGCGATCTCTTGCGTATGAAACCCAAGGTTTGCATTAATGGATACGGTATTGGGATCTATTGTGCCTGTCATGTTCTTCCGGTAAGAATCTAGTTTTTATGGCGGTCTATGTTGCTGGGGAACGATCGATGTTAAATCTTAACTGTACTTCTTGGAATTATGAAGCGACCGAATCGTAGGCCTGAACGTGTGGTGATAGCGGGTGAGATCGCTTCACTGGTTCCCTGCGTCGATGTTTAATAACCCTACGCTCTGCGCTGCATCCATGGCGCGAGTTAACTTTTCGGGTTGTAGTTGGGATTTAAACGTTCTAGCACAGAGTGAATAATCGAAGACGAACAGGTTCCTTGACTGTCAAAACGTGAAGTGGCGATTTATTTCTCTAGAATAGTTTTTATAAGTTTTAGGATGTTGGGGAAGGTAGAGAAATGGAATGGAAGGGAAAGGAAGGATACATAGAAACTCTATGCATTTCTCATTGGCATATCGTATACCTCGGGTAAGGACGATGTCGGTTGCCGAGGACGCTGCCTGTAGGTACATAATTACGGGAATCCCGGACTGGCGACGAACGTCCGTTGTAAATGCGTTGTACTGGTTGAATATTGTTTCAGGCCAAACTACCGAGCTGGTATAAAAACCCATCCAGCTCTCGTGGCCGTCCAGTGAACTCCGGAACCACGCGCAAAGCCAGTTCCATCGGAAACTGGTATTCCATTTTAATCGGTTTCTGATCGATGGACTGTTCAACAGATAGCTACCTTCCTTGATCCAGCTCGGAGAAATCCTTTTTAAGTGTTGGTACCTTTAGGATGTATGTGGGATATGTAAAAGAGAGCGAACGTACGGAGAGAGAGAAATGAGGAACATGAATAAAGCCTGCGCGCGGCAGTTGCGTAACGGTCTTCAGAGAATAAGGGTGTATTATTCCTACATGTATAGCAGTGTTGCTAATTGCTAGTTTTGGTTTGACGCACTTCATTGCTTCTTCTGGGATATCTATTTTTACTCCTTGATCCTCCAAAATCGTTTGTATCATCGTAAATTTGCGAGGCGAGAGGAGTTTGTTCCTCGCTAGTTCCTACTTTGCATACTACTATTGCTTCCTGCATTCTTCTACTATCTTAGTTATCGTGTCGGTGTTAATTGTTGACATTAATATGTCGAATTCGTTTGGCAAAAATTCGATGGTTTACTTACTTTCGGTAAAATGTCAGTGTTCAACTCGTCAGTGAGCGCTTTAATTTTGCTTCCTAGATTTTCATTGAGTAAATATTGCATGTTTTTGATCTCTATCAGATCATTCATTGTTCGTATAATGATTTATAAATCATGAGCATCGGGACTTCCTCCAATTCATTTAATTTCATTTTCAGTTTATTTCATTTCTTTATTTAGTATTATCGATTTCGTAAATCGTTATTCTAATTTTCTTCCTGTTTATTCCTGTTATGTTCCTGTTTATGTATAACTGCGTATTTATTTCTGTGCGGAATCGTGGCCTCACGATGTCTTATTTCAGGTGACGACGTGCTTCAAATAGTGACAACGAGGATTCCAGATGTTTGTACGTTCAACGACAAGCCTACTTGGTGACGAGTGAAAATACGGTGACAAATCACAGCGTCTGAATTCTGTATACCATTACAATTTGTCTTGGTTCTTGTACATCCAATGAAGGATTATGATGAACCTCTGTATAAGTTTGGGGCGATCCTCGGTCGTGTGAAGCGACATCGAACCCTCACGCTTCGCGTGCAAACACAGAACAACGGTTATACACAAAAACTGATCGTAATAAGCGATGATAGGGTGGAGTTTGCTCTGCATTTTTATTTTTCAAAATATTACCATAACATAATATAATTGATATAGTGCTCTTTATCATCTCATTGATTTACTGTTTAGATATACTGGTTATAGTATTCGTCTTCGAATTTCTAGATTTGTTGACTTTGATATTCCGCACATCAAACATCTTCTGATTGTGTCCTGATGAAACGGCGTACAAGGTATTGTCGTTCGATTCCATGTCGTTCTATGTTCTATGCGAAAGTGGAAATTGCTACCTTTGGCCTATGTTTTAAGTTTAAAAAGTTTTAAAGTATCCTTCAAGATGTGTATATCGCATGCGTTAAAATGTGTAGATAATCCGCGAGAGTTCATGGGAGGCTTTTTAGTTAAATGTTAGTTAAGAATATTTACTTAAAACGCGACAGAGATCACTCATTACGTATATTGTAAATTGAGAATAATGACATAGTCACGTAATCTAAGGACAAGAACCACCAATCGACGGCCAATATAGCGTCGCTGCTACATCGGTAGGATCCTGTAAAGCGCTACTTAATCACAAACCATGCGACTGCAAGGAGAACATTGATTCCGTCAAACAGTGGATCATAAACGTAACTAAGTCGTTTCATGGTATGTATTGCAAATTCCATGGTTTGATTCTATATTATTCCCTGATTTTGGAAATCGTTTCATATCTGCTTTGTTTGCTGCCATTTCCACAGAATTTACCTCACTGAGCGAAAATCTACGAAACATCAAAAGCACAGAAGTGGGCGGGTGTTCCATCCTCTGGATGAAGCTTTCTTATGTGTGAGATGTTTATCGCAGCGCATTGCCTTCAATCAACTTCATGCAGTGATAGGCAAGGGGATCAATTCATCAATTACATGAGCTTCGAAGAAAAGCATAATGTAAGCTATTCGTTAAAGTTTGAACATGACAAAATTTTGTGTTTAAAATCTGAGAATAGAATGATCGAATGCAACAAAAAAAAAAACAAATGAGAATAAAGCGACCGACGTGAACCAAAGTTAAGGTCAAACTCGTATCTGCGGTTGATTGATGTTGTCGGAGTTGAGCGTTAATGCGTACTGAATTCTGATAATGTTCCTGAACATAATTTTGACAGAAAGATATCATAATTTTGTGCGATATAGCGTCGCTGAGGTAGACTCAGGTTATAGTTTCTTAAACCCGGATAATAATAGAATACCGAATAGGTTTTAGTAAATAGCATGCGGATAAAATATTATGTGCAATAATAGTCTTGTTTAAGCAATACGGTAAAATAAACTGAAGTGAAATCAAAATAAAATGAGCTCATATTTTAATGAAGCCAAATCTTGCCCCATCTGTTTACAGTTTTAATTCATCCGAAAAGATTTGACCGTTTTTAATGGTAAAATATGTAGATATATCTGGTAGGTTTAATTGAACATCACGAGTGTTACGATCATAACACTTTCACGACTATGAATCACCCATTTCAATCATCTTTATGTACTGCAGTTCTAATGCTTTGGTTATACATATGTACTTTGATTGTAGTGCTATTCTGTTGGCGCACTACAATAAGTAATAAAATTAGATTACATAATTTACGCTTTGACCCCTACACCACTTGCAGCCTAGCTCCCAATCGCTAAAAAACCCTCCGTTGCGTATCATTCTCTCTGCAAAAAATGCGTTAATGATCTCCTCATGTAAGAAGCAGGATTTTCTTTAAATCATTCGTGATTAACTTGCTCCAAATAAATACCTCGACGAGCATCATAGCGACGGATAGTATCAGCTAGAATAGCGTATTGAAAGCGAGCTCTTCATTGCCGTTCAGTTTTACAATAGAAATATAATTAATTGAATGGAAAAATACGCTTACATACATAATATATCAACATACTTACTGCAACACAAGCGCATATTCCATTCCATATTAATTTCAACGATAGATTCCTCTCTAATACCTACCGTTCTTTCTCATACACACATCATACCGTGATATTCACCGTGATATTGAATATTCATACCGTGATATTCACTTGACATCAGATATTCATAAAACAATTTAATAATACATTCCGTAATGATTTTTATAGAAAATGCTACATGATTAACGTATAATCATATAAAAAGTAACAAAGTATACTGCGACAAAATGAAACCAATATTTATGATTAGTATAATAACGACACTAAATTTGCAAACATCTACGCACCTTATTGTAATACATACGCTGAGAAAACTGCGATCTATATGATCAGCATTCTGGCAATACTATAAATAATACGGGAATCCCGGACTGGCGACGAACGTCCGTTGTAAATGCGTTGTACTGGTTGAATATTGTTTCAGGCCAAACTACCGAGCTGGTATAAAAACCCATCCAGCTCTCGTGGCCGTCCAGTGAACTCCGGAACCACGCGCAAAGCCAGTTCCATCGGAAACTGGTATTCCATTTTAATCGGTTTCTGATCGATGGACTGTTCAACAGATAGCTACCTTCCTTGATCCAGCTCGGAGAAATCCTTTTTAAGTGTTGGTACCTTTAGGATGTATGTGGGATATGTAAAAGAGAGCGAACGTACGGAGAGAGAGAAATGAGGAACATGAATAAAGCCTGCGCGCGGCAGTTGCGTAACGGTCTTCAGAGAATAAGGGTGTATTATTCCTACATGTATAGCAGTGTTGCTAATTGCTAGTTTTGGTTTGACGCACTTCATTGCTTCTTCTGGGATATCTATTTTTACTCCTTGATCCTCCAAAATCGTTTGTATCATCGTAAATTTGCGAGGCGAGAGGAGTTTGTTCCTCGCTAGTTCCTACTTTGCATACTACTATTGCTTCCTGCATTCTTCTACTATCTTAGTTATCGTGTCGGTGTTAATTGTTGACATTAATATGTCGAATTCGTTTGGCAAAAATTCGATGGTTTACTTACTTTCGGTAAAATGTCAGTGTTCAACTCGTCAGTGAGCGCTTTAATTTTGCTTCCTAGATTTTCATTGAGTAAATATTGCATGTTTTTGATCTCTATCAGATCATTCATTGTTCGTATAATGATTTATAAATCATGAGCATCGGGACTTCCTCCAATTCATTTAATTTCATTTTCAGTTTATTTCATTTCTTTATTTAGTATTATCGATTTCGTAAATCGTTATTCTAATTTTCTTCCTGTTTATTCCTGTTATGTTCCTGTTTATGTATAACTGCGTATTTATTTCTGTGCGGAATCGTGGCCTCACGATGTCTTATTTCAGGTGACGACGTGCTTCAAATAGTGACAACGAGGATTCCAGATGTTTGTACGTTCAACGACAAGCCTACTTGGTGACGAGTGAAAATACGGTGACAAATCACAGCGTCTGAATTCTGTATACCATTACAATTTGTCTTGGTTCTTGTACATCCAATGAAGGATTATGATGAACCTCTGTATAAGTTTGGGGCGATCCTCGGTCGTGTGAAGCGACATCGAACCCTCACGCTTCGCGTGCAAACACAGAACAACGGTTATACACAAAAACTGATCGTAATAAGCGATGATAGGGTGGAGTTTGCTCTGCATTTTTATTTTTCAAAATATTACCATAACATAATATAATTGATATAGTGCTCTTTATCATCTCATTGATTTACTGTTTAGATATACTGGTTATAGTATTCGTCTTCGAATTTCTAGATTTGTTGACTTTGATATTCCGCACATCAAACATCTTCTGATTGTGTCCTGATGAAACGGCGTACAAGGTATTGTCGTTCGATTCCATGTCGTTCTATGTTCTATGCGAAAGTGGAAATTGCTACCTTTGGCCTATGTTTTAAGTTTAAAAAGTTTTAAAGTATCCTTCAAGATGTGTATATCGCATGCGTTAAAATGTGTAGATAATCCGCGAGAGTTCATGGGAGGCTTTTTAGTTAAATGTTAGTTAAGAATATTTACTTAAAACGCGACAGAGATCACTCATAGCGTATTGAAAGCGAGCTCTTCATTGCCGTTCAGTTTTACAATAGAAATATAATTAATTGAATGGAAAAATACGCTTACATACATAATATATCAACATACTTACTGCAACACAAGCGCATATTCCATTCCATATTAATTTCAACGATAGATTCCTCTCTAATACCTACCGTTCTTTCTCATACACACATCATACCGTGATATTCACCGTGATATTGAATATTCATACCGTGATATTCACTTGACATCAGATATTCATAAAACAATTTAATAATACATTCCGTAATGATTTTTATAGAAAATGCTACATGATTAACGTATAATCATATAAAAAGTAACAAAGTATACTGCGACAAAATGAAACCAATATTTATGATTAGTATAATAACGACACTAAATTTGCAAACATCTACGCACCTTATTGTAATACATACGCTGAGAAAACTGCGATCTATATGATCAGCATTCTGGCAATACTATAAATAATGTAATAATTAAAACAACCAATGCAATAAATGAAACAACCGATCTTAGCCTAAACTTTCCTCCTTTTCTTCGTTTCCTTAAACCAATCATTTTTTCTAAACTTCCTTTCAAATCATAGTTATTATTTCTCACATTTCATTCAAACGAATATGGAACTGCTTTCTCTTCCGTCCTATCGACCATCAGACCTTTAATAGATTCGTTACGATTGCTACAGAAAAATAAATTCCGTAAAGCATTTCATCATCATCATCAGAAACACACAATTCCGTGAACACAAATTTGACGCGTTTTAAAAGCTACCCTACATAAACCATTCTTTCAAACATACATATACCTGAGCCACGCAGCTATCTCCTTATTTGATTTTTGTACATGAATATGGAACTGCTTTCTCTTCCGCCGTATCGACCATCAAACCTTTAATAGATATACCTGAGCCACGCAGCTATCTACTTATCTGATTTTTCAAACCATCTCAAGACACTTGACATAACATTATCCTTACAAAACCGTTTCAACAACATTAATCAACATCGATGTCACCACTATCAACATTGACAGTGACAACCACAGATCTCGTTCATAGCAGCTGTTGTCCAAAATTCTCCATCAAACGATGCTCGCCTCTTCTGGGTTGTGTTAAATTCTTGCCGATGTTGTGTCAGTTTTTATTGATCATCATCCTTTTCATTCAAATCCGACAACTGTATCATCAATTTGTTGAACGTTTTAGATAGTATTTCGGTATATCCATGCGTGTACAATCGAGACTGAGACTGTGTCATTGAAGATGGTCGACTGCTGTCTGGATGTTTGAATCCATTCCAGTTTAATGATAATCAGGGCGTAGACTTTTTCACTTTCGAAGCGCAGGGAAACCATGTGATCGAAGCGTAAAGCATGAGATAGGACATGCTTCCCATTACTAATGCTTTGTAGTATTATCTGGTGGATTTAATTAAATCCGAAATTCAACAATTGTTTTCAAACGATGCACAGACGATCAGACAGAATTTCTTTTAAACCAATGTCCATTCTTCCTGCAATTCCTTGTATCAGTTCGTAGTCCTTTTGTATAATGAACGGTGATAACATCGGACGTCCCATCACACAGCTGATGCGTTAGTATACATTCATTCCACATTAGCTTCTGTATCCTTTACTGACGATTGATGGTCTGATTATTCCTTACTGATGTTGCCGGAGTGTAATCAAGATCATTTTGGTTTTGTCACAGTAAAGTTGAGGCGGATCGTTGATATGTTAATGCTGAGAATCGGTTTGACAGGATATGGTCACAAGGTTTGTCCAATCGATTTCCTACTAACTATACTAAATAACTTATACATGAAATTTTTGCGTTTCCCTAATAATCCCCTACACTAACTTTCGCTGCATTTATACATTACAACTTATAAAAAAAACTTGAGACGTAGGTAGCTAGCAGATTATCATCGCAGTTGATGCATGTCGACACTCAGTCATCGTTGATAGTTTGCTGTTAAGATGAGTAAACAAATAGCAGCCCACATATCGGTAAATGAGTTTTGCTAGCTCCACAGCTGGATTCCTTCAATTGTAGACTCAACCGAATGATGATAATATTGATATTTGGTTTTATCGTTTTAACGACGGGACACAATCCTGTGGGGAAGATTTAAAAAACATACCCATATAAATATTTCGCTCATTTAGGGTTGATTATTTATCTAAAATGGAAAGAACTAATTATATCAGAAATACATACCTTGATATTGGCTGCGTTGTGATCTATCGTTGTCCACGTTGTAAAATGGGGAATGTGTGTGTGTGTGTGTGTGTGTTGGTTCATCTGGTCTTATTTTAGTTGTTGAGTGTATGCATTCATCACATCACTCTTATGCGGCAGCGTTAGTTCGACTCGCAACATACGAAACGATCTGCATCACTGCGTTTGTAGTTTGCTGTTATTTTGGATTTTTGTATCCTTAAGTTACACTCTTTTTCATGATGACATGAAAGAGTCCAATTCTTTTGTTATTATAAATAAATTGATAAAATATGCCGTGGAGACCGCAGTAAATTGATTGATTTTTTTTGCAATACTATTCATTTTGATTGTGCACACATCAGCAGCAACTTTAATTCATCAATAACAAAGAAAAGAAAATTATCTCTTCTTCCAGCTACTAACAAATTGATTTATAATTTCTTAGAACAACCTTTTGTGTAAAGATTTGAAATTGATAAAATATAAAAATGACGTATATCAAGAGGCAAATGAGGATTTCTCAACATTTCCCACACATTTTTCCGGCTCTGGCTCTGGCTTACTAACCAAATATTCACTCCCAGAAGCCACAATTCAGTGCAACTCAGAATCTAACTTATCCTTCCACACTCCAGTGACCTACCACTGATACGTATCCTTCCATACCCAGCAAAATAATAACATAGTAATTAACAAAGCCCTTGGTTTATGAGCCAGCATTGAGCAACATTAATGTAACGCTATATTTTGATGGAATGCATCTAGATACCGATAGAATTCCTCGCCTAGAAGTATGGCCAATTATGGGAAAGATGCGAATGCGAATTATTTGTGGTCCTTGTTTTTTTATTGGTAAGTCCATCATCGATGTGGCCATTAGTAGTTCAGATCCGCGACGGAACGTGCGTCCCAATGAAAGTAGTACACTTTATCAGGGAATCCGTCGCACGTCCGTTGATCGGGGGTGTTCCAATCTTTCATTATTTTTATAATTAGTCAATATTATACACATCAGTTTTATTTCACACTAGACACGTCAAAGTGTGTCTGACCGATCCATAAATCGTGAAAAAATTTAAAAGTATTACAAGAAGCCCCTACTGTCAATGCTAAGAAAACACTAGAAAACGCAGTTCGATAAGACAAGACAGTACTGCTTAATGAATCGACAGGAAATCAACCGCTAAAATTCGCATACAGATTTGCGCGCCCAAACGTTCAAAAACACGCTTATTGTCGGTTTTTACAGATTCAACGTTCGCTGCGATGGATCAAATCGCGAATGTAAAAGGTCTTTTGGAACTTACCAATCTCTGCTGCGGTGATACGCAAGGTTTGATAAAGCTCCTAATACGTGCAGGTCTTCTAAAGTGTAGTGAAAATTGTGCGAATGGCAATCAGGCGATGCGCCTGAAAAAAGTAGCAGCTTCGCAAAAATCCGAATGCTATATTTGTTATCCATCCAATCTAGATGAAAGCTAGTGAAACTGAAAGAGGAATATTCAAGCTTTAAAAAAAACCACTACACTTGCTATAGAAAATGTAGGATTTATAGTCAAGAATCTACAAAAATAAAGGAGTGGGCTTTTACTTATGCCGGTCACTGTAGATATGCAGGCACCAAGCTTGGTTACCGGCACTTTTCGACTGCAAGTATGGCAGCGAGTATGGTTGCCGTATGTGCATTGCTGAGCAGATAAGCCACAGCTTCTCCATGACACCAGCATTGCTATATGCAAACGCTTGTTTCGTATAAAATTCTACACTAACCACCATGGATCGATTCTTCATTTGAATTAGTGATTATTTCGACATGGTTGAAGTCATAGCAGTGGACCCCAGGCATATTTTACACCTAGGTGTGGTGACAAAATTTATCGAAATTCGATGTATAGACGCAGACTTGGCATGAAAGCTAAAGCTTAATAATATTACGAAAGACCAAGATTATTCACGTGAATTAAAAATGAAGCAACCATTTCCAACTTTTTCTGAAATACAATCATGGCAAAGTACTCATTATGCCTTATGCCTACGTTTCAAATTACGGAATGGATATCTTTGAAAGCACAATACCCAAAGATTACTTCAAAATATTTGCAACCCTACCCAAGCCACAAAATCCTGTCTTCGGATCATTTCAAAGATAAAATTAATAAAGCGCATGCTCTTCTCCTAACCTTTGTCGAAAGTTTCAAACAAATGACCAAAACTAACCTACCAGGGTCGCATAGTTTAATACATCTCGCGGTTCAAGTTCATCGTTTTGGAGAGCTTCCTCATAAATCGACGGACGAATTTTAGTAAACACGATCGTACAGTGAACAAATCGCTGACTTAATTGCACCACCGTCAAAAAGTTATCCGGAATTAATAAATCCGATAATATCGCAGGATCCGCTCAGTGCCGCAAAATATAGTCAAATATATTAAAAAGAAATTTCAGCCTAAATGCCTATAAGAATTTCGATAAATGGTTGTGGGCAAGGTAAATGGAAGCATAGTTGTTATAGCTACGCATTATGCCACAAAATAAGAATATTCTACACTTCTACACGTCGCTAGTAGTAGAAAAAGTAAAGTATTACTGTTACATAAAATACTACTACTTTACCCCGCTTCAGGCTTCATTTTTGAAGTAAAGCAAAGCTGGTCGATCTCGCTGGGTCCCGCTTATTACTACAAGCAATTGTCGAGCAAAGAGACGAAGGCATTGCAGATCAGTGCAACTATGATTTAGAACGTTGGTAAGAATGGCAAAAAAGCTTAAGTAGGTTACAGGATTTCCTGTTATATTTTTTTCTATCTACTATCAATTAAATAGATCGTGCAGTTCAACAAATGTCACCATTGATGGAACGTTTGAAAAAACAATATTAAAATTGGAGTGCAATATTGACGGTGTGGCTCTGCACAAAAAAGGTCACAAAAAAATATTCAACTCAATTGAAAATCTTTTCGATGATTGTCTGAAAGATATAGAAGTCTAACTATACTTTTCCACACGGACGGAGTTCAGATAAACCGTGTGATGCATGGCAAACAAAAGTCTTGGCCAGTAAAAATAAAAATTGTAGAGTTGCCTGACCTAGCACCTGCAGCAATAGGTGTGTATACACAGGCGAGAAGAAACCTCCCACTTCATTTCTGGCTCCCATTGCGAGAGAAATTAAGCATCTCTCCACACGCGGTGTGATTATAAATGGCAAGAAACTACGCGTATTTATGCGTACGGCCATTCTAGATATGGAGGCACCAAGCTTGGTTACCGGCACTTTTCGACTGCAAGTATGGCAGCGAGTATGGTTGCCGTATGTGCATTGCTGAGCAGATAAGCCACAGCTTCTCCATGACACCAGCATTGCTATATGCAAACGCTTGTTTCGTATAAAATTCTACACTAACCACCATGGATCGATTCTTCATTTGAATTAGTGATTATTTCGACATGGTTGAAGTCATAGCAGTGGACCCCAGGCATATTTTACACCTAGGTGTGGTGACAAAATTTATCGAAATTCGATGTATAGACGCAGACTTGGCATGAAAGCTAAAGCTTAATAATATTACGAAAGACCAAGATTATTCACGTGAATTAAAAATGAAGCAACCATTTCCAACTTTTTCTGAAATACAATCATGACAAAGTACTCATTATGCCTTATGCCTACGTTTAAAATTACGGAATGGATATCTTTGAAAGCACAATACCCAAAGATTACTTCAAAATATTTGCAACCCTACCCAAGCCACAAAATCCTGTCTTCGGATCATTTCAAAGATAAAATTAATAAAGCGCATGCTCTTCTCCTAACCTTTGTCGAAAGTTTCAAACAAATGACCAAAACTAACCTACCAGGGTCGCATAGTTTAATACATCTCGCAGCTCAAGTTCATCGTTTTGGAGAGCTTCCAAATCAATCGACGGACGAATTTTAGTAAACACAATCGTACAGTAAACAAATCGCTGACTTAATTCTTGCACTACCGGCGAAGTACACGTTAAAAAGATGTCCGGAATTAATAAATCCGATAACATCACAGGATCCGCTCAGTGCCGCAAAATATAGTCAAATATATTAAAAAGAAATTTCAGCCTAAATGCCCATAAGAATTCCAATAAATGGTTGTTGGGCAAGGTAAATGGAAGCATAGTTGTTATAGCTACGCATTATGCCACAAAAGATCACGCTTATGACAAACAGCTATGCGACATTCATAAATAACTTCCAACGGATGACCAACTGGATATTCTACACTTCTACACGTCGCTAGTAGTAGAAAAAGTAAAGTATTACTGTTACATAAAATACTACTACTTTACACCGCTTCAGGCTTCATTTTTGAAGTAAAGCAAAGCTGGTCGATCTCGCTGGGTCCCGCTTATTACTACAAGCAATTGTCGAGCAAAGAGACGAAGGCATTGCAGATCAGTGCAACTATGATTTAGAACGTTGGTAAGAATGGCAAAAAAGCTTAAGTAGGTTACAGGATTTCCTGTTATATTTTTTTCTATCTACTATCAATTAAATAGATCGTGCAGTTCAACAAATGTCACCATTGATGGAACGTTTGAAAAAACAATATTAAAATTGGAGTGCAATATTGACGGTGTGGCTCTGCACAAAAAAGGTCACAAAAAATATTCAACTCAATTGAAAATCTTTTCGATGATTGTCTGAAAGATATAGAAGTCATAACTATACTTTTCTACACGGACGGAGTTCAGATAAACCGTGTGATGCATGGCAAACAAAAATCTTGGCCAGTAAAAATACAAATTGTAGAGTTGCCTGACCTAGCACCTGCAGCAATAGGTGTATACACAGGCGAGAAGAAACCTCCCACTTCATTTCTGGCTCCCATTGCGAGAGAAATTAAGCATCTCTCCACACGCGGTGTGATTATAAATGGCAAGAAACTACGCGTATTTATGCGTACGGCCATTCTAGATATGGAGGCACCAAGCTTGGTTGCCGGCACTTTTCGACTGCAAGTATGGCAGCGAGTATGGTTGCCGTATGTGCATTGCTGAGCAGATAAGCCACAGCTTCTCCATGACACCAGCATTGCTATATGCAAACGCTTGTTTCGTATAAAATTCTACACTAACCACCATGGATCGATTCTTCATTTATTGAATTATTGATTATTTCGACATGGTTGAAGACATAGCAGTGGACCCCAGGCATATTTTACACCTAGGAGTGGTGACAAAATTTATCGAATTTCTATGTATAGACGCAGACTTGGCATGAAAGCTAAAGCTTAATAATATTACCAAGATTATTCACGTGAATTAAAAATGAAGCAACCATTTCCAACTTTTTCTGAAATACAATCATGACAAAGTACTCATTATGCCTTATGCCTACGTTTAAAATTACGGAAAGGATATCTTTGAAAGCACAATACCCAAAGATTACTTCAAAATATTTGCAACCCTACCCAAGCCACAAAATCCTGTCTTCGGATCATTTCAAAGATAAAATTAATAAAGCGCATGCTCTTCTCCTAACCTTTGTCGAAAGTTTCAAACAAATGACCAAAACTAACCTACCAGGGTCGCATAGTTTAATACATCTCGCAGCTCAAGTTCATCGTTTTGGAGAGCTTCCAAATCAATCGACGGACGAATTTTAGTAAACACAATCGTACAGTAAACAAATCGCTGACTTAATTCTTGCACTACCGGCGAAGTACACGTTAAAAAGATGTCCGGAATTAATAAATCCGATAACATCACAGGATCCGCTCAGTGCCGCAAAATATAGTCAAATATATTAAAAAGAAATTTCAGCCTAAATGCCCATAAGAATTCCAATAAATGGTTGTTGGGCAAGGTAAATGGAAGCATAGTTGTTATAGCTACGCATTATGCCACAAAAGATCACGCTTAAGACAAACAGCTATGCGACATTCATAAATAACTTCCAACGGATGCCCAACTGGATATTCTACACTTCTACACGTCGCTAGTAGTAGAAAAAGTAAAGTATTACTGTTACATAAAATACTACTACTTACACCGCTTCAGGCTTCATTTTTGAAGTAAAGCAAAGCTGGTCGATCTCGCTGGGTCCCGCTTATTACTACAAGCAATTGTCGAGCAAAGAGACAAAGGCATTGCAGATCAGTGCAACTAGGATTTAGAACGTTGGTAAGAATGGCAAAAAAGTTTAAGTAGGTTACAGGATTTCCTGTTATATTTTTTTCTATCTACTATCAATTAAATAGATCGTGCAATTCAACAAATGTCACCATTTATGGAACGTTTGAAAAAACAATATTAAAATTGGACTGCAATATTGACGGTGTGGCTCTGCACAAAAAAGGTCACAAAAAATATTCAACTCAATTGAAAATCTTTTCGATGATTGTCTGAAAGATATAGAAGTCATAACTATACTTTTCTACACGGACGGAGTTCAGATAAACCGTGTGATGCATGGCAAACAAAAATCTTGGCCAGTAAAAATACAAATTGTAGAGTTGCCTGACCTAGCACCTGCAGCAATAGGTGTATACACAGGCGAGAAGAAACCTCCCACTTCATTTCTGGCTCCCATTGCGAGAGAAATTAAGCATCTCTCCACACGCGGTGTGATTATAAATGGCAAGAAACTACGCGTATTTATGCGTACGGCCATTCTAGATATGGAGGCACCAAGCTTGGTTACCGGCACTTTTCGACTGCAAGTATGGCAGCGAGTATGGTTGCCGTATGTGCATTGCTGAGCAGATAAGCCACAGCTTCTCCATGACACCAGCATTGCTATATGCAAACGCTTGTTTCGTATAAAATTCTACACTAACCACCATGGATCGATTCTTCATTTGAATTAGTGATTATTTCGACATGGTTGAAGTCATAGCAGTGGACCCCAGGCATATTTTACACCTAGGTGTGGTGACAAAATTTATCGAAATTCGATGTATAGACGCAGACTTGGCATGAAAGCTAAAGCTTAATAATATTACGAAAGACCAAGATTATTCACGTGAATTAAAAATGAAGCAACCATTTCCAACTTTTTCTGAAATACAATCATGGCAAAGTACTCATTATGCCTTATGCCTACGTTTCAAATTACGGAATGGATATCTTTGAAAGCACAATACCCAAAGATTACTTCAAAATATTTGCAACCCTACCCAAGCCACAAAATCCTGTCTTCGGATCATTTCAAAGATAAAATTAATAAAGCGCATGCTCTTCTCCTAACCTTTGTCGAAAGTTTCAAACAAATGACCAAAACTAACCTACCAGGGTCGCATAGTTTAATACATCTCGCAGCTCAAGTTCATCGTTTTGGAGAGCTTCCAAATCAATCGACGGACGAATTTTAGTAAACACAATCGTACAGTAAACAAATCGCTGACTTAATTCTTGCACTACCGGCGAAGTACACGTTAAAAAGATGTCCGGAATTAATAAATCCGATAAAATCACAGGATCCGCTCAGTGCCGCAAAATATAGTCAAATATATTAAAAAGAAATTTCAGCCTAAATGCCCATAAGAATTCCAATAAATGGTTGTTGGGCAAGGTAAATGGAAGCATAGTTGTTATAGCTACGCATTATGCCACAAAAGATCACGCTTATGACAAACAGCTATGCGACATTCATAAATAACTTCCAACGGATGACCAACTGGATATTCTACACTTCTACACGTCGCTAGTAGTAGAAAAAGTAAAGTATTACTGTTACATAAAATACTACTACTTTACACCGCTTCAGGCTTCATTTTTGAAGTAAAGCAAAGCTGGTCGATCTCGCTGGGTCCCGCTTATTACTACAAGCAATTGTCGAGCAAAGAGACGAAGGCATTGCAGATCAGTGCAACTATGATTTAGAACGTTGGTAAGAATGGCAAAAAAGCTTAAGTAGGTTACAGGATTTCCTGTTATATTTTTTTTCTATCTACTATCAATTAAATAGATCGTGCAGTTCAACAAATGTCACCATTGATGGAACGTTTGAAAAAACAATATTAAAATTGGAGTGCAATATTGACGGTGTGGCTCTGCACAAAAAAGGTCACAAAAAATATTCAACTCAATTGAAAATCTTTTCGATGATTGTCTGAAAGATATAGAAGTCATAACTATACTTTTCTACACGGACGGAGTTCAGATAAACCGTGTGATGCATGGCAAACAAAAATCTTGGCCAGTAAAAATACAAATTGTAGAGTTGCCTGACCTAGCACCTGCAGCAATAGGTGTATACACAGGCGAGAAGAAACCTCCCACTTCATTTCTGGCTCCCATTGCGAGAGAAATTAAGCATCTCTCCACACGCGGTGTGATTATAAATGGCAAGAAACTACGCGTATTTATGCGTACGGCCATTCTAGATATGGAGGCACCAAGCTTGGTTGCCGGCACTTTTCGACTGCAAGTATGGCAGCGAGTATGGTTGCCGTATGTGCATTGCTGAGCAGATAAGCCACAGCTTCTCCATGACACCAGCATTGCTATATGCAAACGCTTGTTTCGTATAAAATTCTACACTAACCACCATGGATCGATTCTTCATTTATTGAATTATTGATTATTTCGACATGGTTGAAGACATAGCAGTGGACCCCAGGCATATTTTACACCTAGGAGTGGTGACAAAATTTATCGAATTTCTATGTATAGACGCAGACTTGGCATGAAAGCTAAAGCTTAATAATATTACCAAGATTATTCACGTGAATTAAAAATGAAGCAACCATTTCCAACTTTTTCTGAAATACAATCATGACAAAGTACTCATTATGCCTTATGCCTACGTTTAAAATTACGGAATGGATATCTTTGAAAGCACAATACCCAAAGATTACTTCAAAATATTTGCAACCCTACCCAAGCCACAAAATCCTGTCTTCGGATCATTTCAAAGATAAAATTAATAAAGCGCATGCTCTTCTCCTAACCTTTGTCGAAAGTTTCAAACAAATGACCAAAACTAACCTACCAGGGTCGCATAGTTTAATACATCTCGCAGCTCAAGTTCATCGTTTTGGAGAGCTTCCAAATCAATCGACGGACGAATGTTAGTAAACACAATCGTACAGTAAACAAATCGCTGACTTAATTCTTGCACTACCGGCGAAGTACACGTTAAAAAGATGTCCGGAATTAATAAATCCGATAACATCACAGGATCTGCTCAGTGCCGCAAAATATAGTCAAATATATTAAAAAGAAATTTCAGCCTAAATGCCCATAAGAATTCCAATAAATGGTTGTTGGGCAAGGTAAATGGAAGCATAGTTGTTATAGCTACGCATTATGCCACAAAAGATCACGCTTAAGACAAACAGCTATGCGACATTCATAAATAACTTCCAACGGATGCCCAACTGGATATTCTACACTTCTACACGTCGCTAGTAGTAGAAAAAGTAAAGTATTACTGTTACATAAAATACTACTACTTACACCGCTTCAGGCTTCATTTTTGAAGTAAAGCAAAGCTGGTCGATCTCGCTGGGTCCCGCTTATTACTACAAGCAATTGTCGAGCAAAGAGACAAAGGCATTGCAGATCAGTGCAACTAGGATTTAGAACGTTGGTAAGAATGGCAAAAAAGTTTAAGTAGGTTACAGGATTTCCTGTTATATTTTTTTCTATCTACTATCAATTAAATAGATCGTGCAATTCAACAAATGTCACCATTTATGGAACGTTTGAAAAAACAATATTAAAATTGGAGTGCAATATTGACGGTGTGGCTCTGCACAAAAAAGGTCACAAAAAATATTCAACTCAATTGAAAATCTTTTCGATGATTGTCTGAAAGATATAGAAGTCATAACTATACTTTTCTACACGGACGGAGTTCAGATAAACCGTGTGATGCATGGCAAACAAAAATCTTGGCCAGTAAAAATACAAATTGTAGAGTTGCCTGACCTAGCACCTGCAGCAATAGGTGTATACACAGGCGAGAAGAAACCTCCCACTTCATTTCTGGCTCCCATTGCGAGAGAAATTAAGCATCTCTCCACACGCGGTGTGATTATAAATGGCAAGAAACTACGCGTATTTATGCGTACGGCCATTCTAGATATGGAGGCACCAAGCTTGGTTACCGGCACTTTTCGACTGCAAGTATGGCAGCGAGTATGGTTGCCGTATGTGCATTGCTGAGCAGATAAGCCACAGCTTCTCCATGACACCAGCATTGCTATATGCAAACGCTTGTTTCGTATAAAATTCTACACTAACCACCATGGATCGATTCTTCATTTGAATTAGTGATTATTTCGACATGGTTGAAGTCATAGCAGTGGACCCCAGGCATATTTTACACCTAGGTGTGGTGACAAAATTTATCGAAATTCGATGTATAGACGCAGACTTGGCATGAAAGCTAAAGCTTAATAATATTACCAAGATTATTCACGTGAATTAAAAATGAAGCAACCATTTCCAACTTTTTCTGAAATACAATCATGACAAAGTACTCATTATGCCTTATGCCTACGTTTAAAATTACGGAATGGATATCTTTGAAAGCACAATACCCAAAGATTACTTCAAAATATTTGCAACCCTACCCAAGCCACAAAATCCTGTCTTCGGATCATTTCAAAGATAAAATTAATAAAGCGCATGCTCTTCTCCTAACCTTTGTCGAAAGTTTCAAACAAATGACCAAAACTAACCTACCAGGGTCGCATAGTTTAATACATCTCGCAGCTCAAGTTCATCGTTTTGGAGAGCTTCCAAATCAATCGACGGACGAATGTTAGTAAACACAATCGTACAGTAAACAAATCGCTGACTTAATTCTTGCACTACCGGCGAAGTACACGTTAAAAAGATGTCCGGAATTAATAAATCCGATAACATCACAGGATCTGCTCAGTGCCGCAAAATATAGTCAAATATATTAAAAAGAAATTTCAGCCTAAATGCCCATAAGAATTCCAATAAATGGTTGTTGGGCAAGGTAAATGGAAGCATAGTTGTTATAGCTACGCATTATGCCACAAAAGATCACGCTTAAGACAAACAGCTATGCGACATTCATAAATAACTTCCAACGGATGCCCAACTGGATATTCTACACTTCTACACGTCGCTAGTAGTAGAAAAAGTAAAGTATTACTGTTACATAAAATACTACTACTTACACCGCTTCAGGCTTCATTTTTGAAGTAAAGCAAAGCTGGTCGATCTCGCTGGGTCCCGCTTATTACTACAAGCAATTGTCGAGCAAAGAGACAAAGGCATTGCAGATCAGTGCAACTAGGATTTAGAACGTTGGTAAGAATGGCAAAAAAGTTTAAGTAGGTTACAGGATTTCCTGTTATATTTTTTTCTATCTACTATCAATTAAATAGATCGTGCAATTCAACAAATGTCACCATTTATGGAACGTTTGAAAAAACAATATTAAAATTGGAGTGCAATATTGACGGTGTGGCTCTGCACAAAAAAGGTCACAAAAAATATTCAACTCAATTGAAAATCTTTTCGATGATTGTCTGAAAGATATAGAAGTCATAACTATACTTTTCTACACGGACGGAGTTCAGATAAACCGTGTGATGCATGGCAAACAAAAATCTTGGCCAGTAAAAATACAAATTGTAGAGTTGCCTGACCTAGCACCTGCAGCAATAGGTGTATACACAGGCGAGAAGAAACCTCCCACTTCATTTCTGGCTCCCATTGCGAGAGAAATTAAGCATCTCTCCACACGCGGTGTGATTATAAATGGCAAGAAACTACGCGTATTTATGCGTACGGCCATTCTAGATATGGAGGCACCAAGCTTGGTTACCGGCACTTTTCGACTGCAAGTATGGCAGCGAGTATGGTTGCCGTATGTGCATTGCTGAGCAGATAAGCCACAGCTTCTCCATGACACCAGCATTGCTATATGCAAACGCTTGTTTCGTATAAAATTCTACACTAACCACCATGGATCGATTCTTCATTTGAATTAGTGATTATTTCGACATGGTTGAAGTCATAGCAGTGGACCCCAGGCATATTTTACACCTAGGTGTGGTGACAAAATTTATCGAAATTCGATGTATAGACGCAGACTTGGCATGAAAGCTAAAGCTTAATAATATTACGAAAGACCAAGATTATTCACGTGAATTAAAAATGAAGCAACCATTTCCAACTTTTTCTGAAATACAATCATGGCAAAGTACTCATTATGCCTTATGCCTACGTTTCAAATTACGGAATGGATATCTTTGAAAGCACAATACCCAAAGATTACTTCAAAATATTTGCAACCCTACCCAAGCCACAAAATCCTGTCTTCGGATCATTTCAAAGATAAAATTAATAAAGCGCATGCTCTTCTCCTAACCTTTGTCGAAAGTTTCAAACAAATGACCAAAACTAACCTACCAGGGTCGCATAGTTTAATACATCTCGCAGCTCAAGTTCATCGTTTTGGAGAGCTTCCAAATCAATCGACGGACGAATTTTAGTAAACACAATCGTACAGTAAACAAACCGCTGACTTAATTCTTGCAGTACCGGCGAAGTACACGTTAAAAAGATGTCCGGAATTAATAAATCCGATAACATCACAGGATCCGCTCAGTGCCGCAAAATATAGTCAAATATATTAAAAAGAAATTTCAGCCTAAATGCCCATAAGAATTCCAATAAATGGTTGTTGGGCAAGGTAAATGGAAGCATAGTTGTTATAGCTACGCATTATGCCACAAAAGATCACGCTTATGACAAACAGCTATGCGACATTCATAAATAACTTCCAACGGATGACCATCTGGATATTCTACACTTCTACACGTCGCTAGTAGTAGAAAAAGTAAAGTATTACTGTTACATAAAATACTACTACTTTACACCGCTTCAGGCTTCATTTTTGAAGTAAAGCAAAGCTGGTCGATCTCGCTGGGTCCCGCTTATTACTACAAGCAATTGTCGAGCAAAGAGACGAAGGCATTGCAGATCAGTGCAACTATGATTTAGAACGTTGGTAAGAATGGCAAAAAAGCTTAAGTAGGTTACAGGATTTCCTGTTATATTTTTTTCTATCTACTATCAATTAAATAGATCGTGCAGTTCAACAAATGTCACCATTGATGGAACGTTTGAAAAAAACAATATTAAAATTGGAGTGCAATATTGACGGTGTGGCTCTGCACAAAAAAGGTCACAAAAAATATTCAACTCAATTGAAAATCTTTTCGATGATTGTCTGAAAGATATAGAAGTCATAACTATACTTTTCTACACGGACGGAGTTCAGATAAACCGTGTGATGCATGGCAAACAAAAATCTTGGCCAGTAAAAATACAAATTGTAGAGTTGCCTGACCTAGCACCTGCAGCAATAGGTGTATACACAGGCGAGAAGAAACCTCCCACTTCATTTCTGGCTCCCATTGCGAGAGAAATTAAGCATCTCTCCACACGCGGTGTGATTATAAATGGCAAGAAACTACGCGTATTTATGCGTACGGCCATTCTAGATATGGAGGCACCAAGCTTGGTTGCCGGCACTTTTCGACTGCAAGTATGGCAGCGAGTATGGTTGCCGTATGTGCATTGCTGAGCAGATAAGCCACAGCTTCTCCATGACACCAGCATTGCTATATGCAAACGCTTGTTTCGTATAAAATTCTACACTAACCACCATGGATCGATTCTTCATTTATTGAATTATTGATTATTTCGACATGGTTGAAGACATAGCAGTGGACCCCAGGCATATTTTACACCTAGGAGTGGTGACAAAATTTATCGAATTTCTATGTATAGACGCAGACTTGGCATGAAAGCTAAAGCTTAATAATATTACCAAGATTATTCACGTGAATTAAAAATGAAGCAACCATTTCCAACTTTTTCTGAAATACAATCATGACAAAGTACTCATTATGCCTTATGCCTACGTTTAAAATTACGAAATGGATATCTTTGAAAGCACAATACCCAAAGATTACTTCAAAATATTTGCAACCCTACCCAAGCCACAAAATCCTGTCTTCGGATCATTTCAAAGATAAAATTAATAAAGCGCATGCTCTTCTCCTAACCTTTGTCGAAAGTTTCAAACAAATGACCAAAACTAACCTACCAGGGTCGCATAGTTTAATACATCTCGCAGCTCAAGTTCATCGTTTTGGAGAGCTTCCAAATCAATCGACGGACGAATTTTAGTAAACACAATCGTACAGTAAACCAATCGCTGACTTAATTCTTGCACTACCGGCGAAGTACACGTTAAAAAGATGTCCGGAATTAATAAATCCGATGACATCACAGGATCCGCTCAGTGCCGCAAAATATAGTCAAATATATTAAAAAGAAATTTCAGCCTAAATGCCCATAAGAATTCGAATAAATGGTTGTTGGGCAAGGTAAATGGAAGCATAGTTGTTATAGCTACGCATTATGCCACAAAAGATCACGCTTATGACAAACAGCTATGCGACATTCATAAATAACTTCCAACGGATGACCAACTGGATATTCTACACTTCTACACGTCGCTAGTAGTAGAAAAAGTAAAGTATTACTGTTACATAAAAAACTACTACTTTACACCGCTTCAGGCTTCATTTTTGAAGTAAAGCTAAGCTGATCGATCCCGCTGGGTCCCGCTTATTACTTCAAGCAATTGTCGAGCAAAGAGACAAAGGGATCGCAAATGTGCAAAGTGCAACTTGGATTTAGAACGTTGGTAAGAATGGCAAAAAAGTTTAAGTAGGTTACAGGATTTCCTGTTATATTTTTTTCTATCTACTATCAATTAAATAGAACATGCAATTCAACAAATGTCGCCATCGACGGGACGTTTGAAAAAAAAAACCACATATTATTCAAATTGAAGTGCAATATTGACGGTGTGGCTCTGCACAAAAATGCCACAAAAAGTGACGTGTGGTATTACGTGTGGCCATTATCAATAACCAACTAACCAAGTTTTGACTAAAGGACGGTAAATGCCTGCATTTTGGGCATACAAGCAAATACTGCAAAGAAGAAATTGAAAAATGTATCAACTGCGGCGGAAAAGAACTTAGGCATTGCACTAAAACCATCAAATCTCTCTATATATAGATTTAGAAAAACAAAAAGGACGCACCTGCATTTCCTGGATTTCGCCAACAACGGCTGCAGCCAAAGCGCTATTCGAAATACTTTCTAAAGCAGTTGTAAATTTCATCAAATTGTTCATTACCTAAAACAGTTCACAAACATATTTACCATTATAAGATAGGAGTTTGGAAAATACACGGAAGACATGAAACAAGCATAACCAGAAAATGTTCCAGTTATGAGAAAAACGGACAGAAACATCAATTTCCAAAAAAATAGGTCTTTGATTAGAGCATTTCCAAAGCACACATACCCCGGATACTGCTTTAGTGAAACACGTTCCGCCCTCATTTTTTTTCCACGAAATAACGAATGGAGAGCATTTGCGAAGGGCAGCTAATAATTGAGAACAAGAAAACAATTACCTTTTCGGCTTTGCCTTACCATACTTGAGATATTATCCAAACCGATGAGTTGTACAATATTTAATATAGTGCCCATCGCCAAAACTCTGGAACCCGGAACATCCTTTACAATGAAAATGATACGATTCGGATTTTACAACGCACGCCGATTGAATATAAACGCAATATTTGCTTACCACATCACTTAATTATTTTCAATCTTTTATATGTTGAAGAAAATCGAAATAGCTAAATACACTATTTCTAATCGCCATCAATGGAAAGTGCCAATGTGGCCACGGACAACAACCACGAACCAACGAATTTTTCGAACCACACCTTGCGAAGAGCAGAAAAGAAATGAAAAATCACATGAGGTTGCTGCGTTTATGATGATCGATCATGGCGTCCGTGTCGATGAACAATTTTGGAGGGAGATCGATATCCCATGAGCTAGAGTAGGAATTTGATCGATTTTCAGCGAACAAGAACTCGATTGAGAGAAAACGAGATAGCCGATGAGATAGCTCTATTTTCTGTCGATGAAATTAAATGCTCTAGGTTTGCCAATCAACAGCATATTCAGAGAAATTTTCATCGTTTTCTCCGTGCTTTCCGTGTTGTTGGTTTCAGCTCAAGAACCGTAAGTGATGGCGATCGTTTTTTTTTTTGTAAGTTGCACCTTTAATCCCCGTTCTTTGCAGCCTTGAACAGACCCAGTTCCAAACAAGCACACGGTATTGAACGATGCCATTCTACCCATGGATTTAACCGAAAGCTGGATTTCCGCCGAACACGAAGCAGACGTTGAAGTTCCCGGTGATGTGCACTTGTAGCAGCCTTTATCTTTGATTAATTTTCTGTCTAGGATTGTTAATTTTGTCTCAGAGGCGATAATTTTAGAAGATTGATAAAAAGTTTTCGAAGAACTTATGCACCAACCCAAACTGAGGGATCCTTCAAACAGTTCTTGCTGTCCATAAAAACATCAGAAGTAAACAATAAAACGGTCACGAAAGAAACGCGTGAAAATTGATGTGAAAAAACCAAGAATTTTGTGCGAAATATTTTATTTCCCTCGAGGCCATGGATTAACGAAAGGCAAGTCGAGGCGTATTTTGTTGTTTACTTTTGCATTTATTATCCCAGGATGCCTGAACAGAGTGATGAGCACAACTCAAATTTGTACATGCGACTGCGCTGGGACAGTGTTCAGTTATTCTTCATCTATTTTAACTATTGTCTAATCCTGTTTCCGCTAACATTGTTTGGACCGTTTAGCCTTACGTCCTGATCGTTTGGGCGTTGTGGCATTGGCTGTCGTTTTGCGTGGACTGCGTGTAAGCGCAAGACGCGTGGCGCTCAACGGTGTTAGCACAACGGAAGCCTGTTTCAAGCGAATAGGACTGGAACTGGATGTATTCTCGATGCTACTGGCTCCAGATTCGGTTTGTTTGTTGCCCCTTGTTTGCTCAACGTTGATAGGACCATTCGGCACTTGGCGTGCTGGTCGTAATACTACACATTTTGGAAGCGATCGCTTACCGTACGGAGAACTATTGCTACCGCCAGCATCCACCGAGGATGTCTTTTGTGAAGTTGTCCTTGTGGTGGAAGGTTTGAGCGCCGCCATTTCGGTTATGACCTCGGAAGTAGGTGTTGTGCCAGGACCGAACGTTCTGCGAGCAGATGCACTCCGCCTCATATTATTGCTGGAAGCAGTAGCTTTTTCTGCTCTCGTCGCAGTAGGCTGTTTTGTAGACTTCTTATTACGTTGCTCTTCCTCTAGCGTGGGAAACAACTCGGCTGCGACGACCTTGCGTGTTTCTTTAGCAGGAGAACCGATAGGGATATCGGCCAGTGGTTCTGATAGTGATTTCCGCGTCATCATTTTCTCGTTAAGGACCTCCATTCGATTTGTATGTCGTGTTCGGGGCATGGTACTGGGTGTAGACTGTAGCTTCTGCTCAAACAAAGTTTTGGCTGCTGCCTTCGTCAACGAGCGTACAACAGAGCGATTCATTCGAGATTTCTGTGTGGGAGATAGAAGACGAAGAGCTAACATCCGCGGCATAACTATGCAAAGAACATGCCTTGCCAGATACTTACGCTAGCGTTTGGCGAAGCATTCACGACATCGCCTTCCGATGATGATGTAGAGCTTGAAGATAATGAACGTGCATTAGAAGTAAGTTGCTTCGATTTGGCACTTCGTCTTCCGCGCGTAGCCGAGGTAACCACAGGTGTACTGGGTTCCGGCGGAGTTTCAGGAATGTCCTCAGGATCCGATGCCTTCTGCAAACTGTCGTCGTCGGTCGTTTCCTGCGTTGCCGGAATCACGAAACTCTGTCCAGTTGATGCCACTGTTTCGTTGGTGGAAGCGTTTTCCTTCTCACTGACGGTGCTATTCGGTTTCGCACGAATTTTACGTAAAACCGAAGCATCCGGCACTTTGAATGTCGACGTTCGTTGCTTCGTTGTTGCCGGTGGCAGCATTGGCGAGTTCGGACTGCTACCAAAGAGTAGCGATCGACGATGCGATTTCACTGCCGAACCTTCAATTCGGTTTTCCGCAGTGGCCGTTAGCGGTGATTGCACAGACATTGCCTGAGCATTTGCTGGACGCGAGGGAGAACTCAAGTTGTTAGGATCGATCAGTGAAGCGCGCGATCGTAACGGCGAAGTAAACAAATCCGTATCGGAGTCCTCCTGCAGGATGGACTTGTTGATATTTGGACGCGAATCGGCGCGCTTCTCTTCATCTTCTTCATCCCGGTCTTCCTCTTCATCATCGTCCTCCTCGATCACCTCACTACGCGCAGTACCGATCGATTGATCGTCACTATTGGTCGAGTCTTCGCCATGGACAATAATTGCCGGTACATGCGAAGAAGAAAAAGAGAGTGGCTCAACGATGTTGCCCCGCATTATTTCACGGAAAGTAGTTAAATTTTTTACAATTTTCGGATCGAGGTTGGTCTCCCGTACCATCATCTTGTCGACCGCGTTCGCTAAATTGGCTCGCAAGGTCGGATCGTCCCCGATCTCTAGCGTGAGCAACTCCCGACTCATCAGCTTCAGCAGATCCTTCAGACTGAGATTATCCTGCATGACGCGCAGAAACGAAATAGCAATCGTGTTGTGGGGATTAACGCCTGGATTACAGAAGATCGGTCGCGTGGAGTTGATGACAAACTTGAGCACCGTTTCCGGTCGCACCTCGGCAAACGGACTCTCGTTCGAGGCTTCCAGTATCGTAAACAATGTGCCAAGCAGCGCCTTTTGCATTAGATCCTGGCGTCTCTTCCGGATCAATCCCTCGAAGAAGATGCCCAGAATCTGTTGTGTTTCGGGATCGGTAGCCGGATTGAAGTAGCGCAACAGAAGTTTGGACACGATGTCAGCCGACCTGCAATGTCCGTGCAGTACCAACCGACAGAAGCCTTCGATGATCGTCTTGCATATCACCGCCTCGTCACAGGTATCCATAAAATGGATTGACATTTTGTAGAACTCGTTGCCATTGCAAGCACTCACTTCCTTCTCCATGGCGTGGCCACTGTGTCGGTTGAACAGCTGGCGAGAGCTCTTGCTCACTGGCGAATCGTCCTTTGACTCGTCCTCGAGATCAAAATGTTCAAACCCGTACCGATCGAGTAATTCGAATACGCACTCGATCGCCGTCTTCCACAGGCGAGTCGAAGACGTATGCAGAAACTGCTGGTATAACAGCTGGAACGTCTCCTTGCTCAACCCATCGTACAGCATGCTAAAAGCGGTCGATGCTCGCAAAGCCCAATTCCGGGTATGCAGTTCGGACGATTGCACGTTACGGCTAATGAAGGATGTGTACAGATCGCACACCATCGGTGTGAGCACACGAACGCTCGGACTATTGACGAGGTGGAAACAAATCTGCAGACACTTGCTGATCGTTTCCTGCGTCATACGACGCGGATTCAGTGTAGATTCCCGGAACATTCCGCTTTGCAGTGTGCTATTGCTGCTGCTGGAAGTGTTGCTGGCCAGTGTTGCCGATAGTTCCTGCGCGAGTGGTTTCAACAGATTAGACAGCTCTTCGTTGCAAGCGTTCAGTTTCTCGGTGACGAGGTGCGCCCCTTTGTAGTCCTTCTGCTGGACGAGCGAGTTTTCTTGCTCTTTCAGATCGAGTATTTCCAACCGCAATGACGAGATCTTAAACTGTAGACCCGTTTGCTCCGGATGTCGCTCAAAGTACTTATCCACCAGCACGCGCGAGCTATCGGAGAAGTCTACGCGCGACGGTTCGAGGACCGAGTTAACCAGATCAACGAAGAATTTGAACCGTTGCTCTATGTCCGGTAGTAGCTTCTCGAAAATGGACATTATCAAACGCACGTTCGTTTCAAACAGCACCTCGTTACACAGTATACCGGACAACACTAGCTTTAAGCTGTCACGCCCAAATTCATCGGCATAGTCATAGATTCCGACAATCTCCAGCAGCGTGAATAGGATGTACTGAAAGTACAACTGTTGCAGCTTGTCCATCGTGTGCGGTGAGGAAGACGTCGATGTCGTAAGGGTTGACTTGGTGTGATTGCCATCGGTCGACATCATGAACGCCGCATTACCCGTGTTCTCGATAAACTGCTTCAAATACTCGCATAACTTGCTAAGCTCCATCATATAATCCTCCTCTTCGCCCGTATCCGTCGTCTGTTGATGCTCGAGCAGTGCCTGCCAGCAAATAGCGCGCTCGATCGTCAGATCTGCCAGCGGAACGACCTTGCTCTCTTCGCTAAACTTCAGCAACGCTCCCATCTCCTTAACTCCACTTTTCCTTAACGAAAGAAAGCAAATTAAAATGATTACCATTCCACCAAGGGGTCGAAGTGGACAATGCTTACTTGAAAATCTCCAACAGAGCCATCTTGGCAGTATTGCGAAACCGTTCGATATCCTTTTCATCGGCATCTAGCTTGAGTGCCTCGATGAAGACAATATGGTCTTGTTGGTACGATTCAAACCACTGCGGGATCATCACGTTGCGCACCACTTTTTTCACGCTCTCGGCATGATCGGTCAGTCCCTGCTCGAAGAACTTGAGACGCTGTGCTACTTTGTACTGACGCACAGGGAAGCTGTTCATCTGCATGTACGTGTGCCGGCGTACACGCTCATCCACGTCCCACAGCCGGTCGATAATGTGAGGAAGCGTGTGGTAATTGAGTCCCAGCGAGGAGATGATTGTCTGGCGCACCTTCGGCGACGGATCCTTCTCCAGGTGATAGATGTACGCACGGCAAACGGCGTCTTCGGGATTGGTGGGGTCTTGCAGACGCTGGAGCGCAAGAACCGCCTGCACCCGTACGTGTTGCGATACATCACGCATCCGATCGAGCATGTAGCGCTGAATCTTGTCGCAGATCGAATCATCCAGAGTGGCATCGGAGCCGAGCGCATTCAGCACTAGATTCACCAGCTGGCAAATCCGGAAGCGGACGAGCTGCACGTAACTGATCGTACTAAGTAACCAATCAAATAAGGACGACATAACCGGATGCGTTTCCGACTGTTTGCTGTATTCCGGATCGGCCACAAACTTGGCGCAGAACATGAACACATTTTTTGCGTACTCGTTCGTTTCTTCATGTTCCATCTGCCGTTTGATCACTTGCAGGAATGATTTCATGAAGGAATCGTGCGGGACCGTTGCGTAAAGCCCCTTAAGTTGCCGGATTAGCTTGGCGTGCATCGTTTGATTAGGCTGCGATTTCAGCATGGTTTGTATGACTGCGGTCGAATATTTTATCTTTTCCGGCGACTGTCCCGTTGCCGGAACCACCACTTTTCGTTTACGAGGAGCCATCCAGGCCGTTCCGTTTGTAATTAATATTAGTTCGTTTCGAATCTTTTTTCTGGTTCGTCGATTATTTCCCCGAACAAAGCGTCTGTTGTCACCAGCAAAAAAGCGATCGCCTGGATGACTTCCTTAAAAAATTGTACAAAAACACAACACTGCTGCAATTGCCGCAACTGCCGTATCCAAAAGGTGTGTGGAGTAGCCGTCAAAAGTGAATTGTGGCGTAATATTGAATGACGGTATACTTTTTAAGTTTCTCATGAAGTTATTTTTAAGTTTCTCATGAAGTTATACATAAAAATAAGAAATTTTAAGCATTGTTTAATTGAAAATTAAAAGATATTGTTTTTAGATTGAGTTATGAGTCATTTCACACTGATATGTACGGAAGAACAAATGTAATGTTATTTTTTCCTAATCCTGACCAGCTTTTACTTTACTACTACTTTACTGCAGGTAATATGTATTCTTCTTGTTTTAAGCCCGTTACAACAGCAAAAGAAGCGATGGAATGATTCCAACACTAGTGAAATTCTTTCTCAAAACTACAGTGTTCCCCATATGTCTGTCACTTTATAGCTCTTCCTTCTTGGGGTATGGAAAAGCGGTAAAAAACCAATATATACACCTCAACCGATTCGGTAGGCTAACCGATTCTAATTGCATACATTTAGGGGCCGAACATTTCAAAATTTGGCCGTTAAATAACCAGTGGAATGAACAAGAACCTTAAACATGAGATTAAATCAATTTATGGTGCGAAAAACTACCCAAATATTATCTTTCGACAGTGAAAATGTAATGGCATCTTCCTTCCCTCTTCCGTAGTAGCACTATTTAACGTTTATAATGTATTTTTCAAAGATATTTAACTGAAAAGGTGTGTATGGTTTTGGGACAATTATTATGTCTAAATCATCTTTTATCCATCTGGAAGGGACGGGGGAAGGTACAAGCGATGTACTAGGTATGTACTCGCTCCCTCCCCCACCCCTCCTGCACTTTCCACATGTATTTCTGTGTCCGGCTCATTCTATGGTTATCTAACGGCAAAATTTTGAAATGGATAACCGCTAAAATTATTTGAATCGGTTGAGGTGTATGTTTTGGTTTTTTACCGGAAAAGCATTTGGAATAGGATAACCAAAATGCTGTTTGTTAGCATAATTGAAATTAGTTTTCATATTTTCATCATTTATTCTGCTTTATAGCAATCAAAACAGTTATTCTAGACATTTGTACAACACTGTACTCATAACACCATTTCTTGATGTGTTGGTCGCGGTTTGAACGTGCACTGCCGCAAGTGCTGAAGCCAGTTTGCCAGAGCCTTTAATCGAGTGTCGAATTTCATCGATCGAAGATAGCGTTGTCCCTTCGCCTTTCTCATTTACTCCCTAGTGGAACCACTGTAGCTCACAAGATGTTTTTTCCCTCGGTCCCCAAGATTGATCATCGTAGGCACAGCAACCTCGTGTTTTTTGTTCTCCTGTTTGCTGAGTGGATCGAAAAAGTGCTGGATCGAAAAAGTGGCCATATTGGCAACTTCAAGTGGTGGTGTTAATTCTAGTGAAATATGTAACGCGAAATGTTTTCTGCGGCTCCGATTATCTTCGATAAAAAAGAAAATACGAATAATGAAATGCTTGTGGTAAGCAGATATTGCGTGCATATTTACTCGGTGTATTTGTAATGTCCGAATCGTATAGTTTTCGTTTTTAGAGGTGTCCCGAGTTCCGGATTTCTGCGGAAGGATATTACAATTGAAATTGAGCAACACATCAGATTGAATCAGCTCTCAATTAAAGTATGGTAAGGCTTAGCCGGAAAAAGGTAATTGATTTGTTTTTTATTTAAATTATTGCTAGAAATCGTGTTTAATCATGTGGAACGTTAGCTACCTTTCGCAAATGCTCTCCATTCGTTATCCAGAAAGAAGTGTCCTATAGAGATATCTTTTCCACTTAGCTGGTAAGACTGACCAACAACTGTTGGAATGTGTTAATTGTTTGTTTCTGGACGTTTTCCTTAGAACTGTATAGTGTTTTATTTTTGAGTTTTTTTATGTAAACTTAGCGATGTTAAATTATATATTTCATTGTTTAGTCGACTGTATTTTAGGGCGAGAACAAATACAAAAGATGTACATATGTAAGCCATCAGTCCGGAAGAGTTTAAGGGCATTGGAAGTCACTAGCCGGAGATTGATGGGTGGAACGTATCGAGTGTTTCGTGACACACCGTTTTCCATGATACCAGATGTCGAAGATGAAAATGAAGGTGAAGGTGGAAGGTAGGTACGCTTCGCTTTCGGGGATGGCTTATTAGAGATGGCCGGTAGAGGGTGCACTCACCAGTGCCTCCTTTTCGGCGGAAGGTGGAAAGACCGGGATACCAACCGAGTAAAAGACAGGAGTGTTGAGTCGTTCGCGTACCGGCACGGCAGTCGTGAAGGCTGAAGGCTCTATGCCGCGAAGTATGGTTTCGCGGCATGTTCCTCTCACAATTCATATTTGATTGTTTTCGGAAATATGCGTCTGGGATTGTACTTGCATTGTATGACGCAGCTCTCATCGACACCAGATGATCATCGCTGAACGGCTAACAATGTGTTACACTGCTCCTAGAGAAAAATAAGGATTAAAGAATCTTTCAAAGACAATTTCGATCGAACGGTTTCGAGCTATGATTTCACTTGATATTATCTTCTTATCATCATTCTTGACACAAGAGTCGTTTTTATAACCGTTTTGAGGTACCGGTTTACGCGATCAAATAATGATTTCGTTCGTTCAATCTGTCACCAAGTAATTAATTGTTTTGACTGTTGCTGCAACATGTGTGATTGCACGATCACGATATATTTAAACCTTGTAGGCCAAACAATCATTTAGATTGGCTGCTATGGCTTGGCATGTGATGGATGGCTATCACTGATGGAATAAATAGGATATTGCAGCAGGGAGGAGGATGTTTCTGATCACAGTTATCCGACCAATGAAGCATGAATTGGCCAACGAACATGAAATTAGGGAAATATGGAATAATAATAGCATTTAAAATGACACTGTTTTACGATTAACTCTGGTTAATGACTACCCTTAATTCTATTGGTAATTACTTGCATCTCGCTGGGATTTAGGTTGGGATATTTGAAGATATAGGCGTGTTAGTGTTGTTAATTGTGATACATAATTGAATTGAATGATAAGGTTGGATGCTGGGGACGGAACTGTGAGTAGGAACGCTAGCAAAGGCTCAGATGCACAACTGTATGATCTGACTGGACTGGATGAGTGGAAGATGGCAACTCATGGTTTTGGAGATGGGAAGTTTGATGTGGAACTTATTTCGAGGGCTTGCGTTATCGTCTCTTTAATCATACTTTTTATGTTTCTGCACATAGCAGCTGTTGTGATGAGTTTTAAGAACTGAGGATCATTGATATCGGTTGACACACCTTCACAGCCTTGTTGTGAACTACCCTCAGTGCTATGTGGTGATTTTCGATTGCCTTATCAACTCGACACTGTCTTTCACTAAAAAAAATATGCGTTGGTGCACGGTTCTAGTCTTATCGTACTCAGTTGTTTAAATGTTGTTGGAAATATCTAAAAACAAAAGATTTCATTCAAATGGTTAATAGTGGTTAGTCTGACAAATCATTTTTTAATTCTGTTAATTGCTTGTTTCTGGACATTTTTCTCAGAACTGGATAGTGCCATATTTTAGAGATTTTTAAATGTAAAATTACCCATGTTAAATCATATATTTTATTGTTTTGTTGATTACGACCTATTGTGGTTATCATACGTTCGACAACTCGAATGGAATATCTTGAACCAATTTGAGCAATAGTTGGCATTGCTGCTTTCCGTTCCTCAAAAGCCAAAGGCTAAAAAAGAAAGACATACATCGCAGTAGCCAAGCGCTGGTGCCACTGTTGCTGAAAACAAGAACAAAAGGGAATTCAGATTGTGATCACTTTAAATTGAACATACTTTCGGCGTTTTTCGTTGACACCGGATACTGAAAGTGATACCGAAGCAAAAGAAAATTTTAGGCTCCTGTAGCATAAGTGTGTTTTAAAAGTAAAGATTTTAAAAGTTGCTCTTTCCTTTCATGATGTCATTTTATTGTACAGGCAACGTGAAAGTGACACACTGATTACAGGACCCCCTGTACTAATTCGGACAGCTATAATTCAGATTTTGGTTTACAGTTTGAAAATGCAGTATTTTTACTGCTGGAATTGAGTGTTGTTCATCCAAAAATTGTAATGGATTCTTATTGTTGTTGTTTATTATTGTTGTTGTTTATTATAATCAAATAGATTGACGGGCTACATATGCCTAATCAAACACTTAGAAACTAAGACGTACAGGACACAACATCAATCACATTCAAACGTAAAACATCACGGTAGGAGCGCAGCGGGTCACCGAAATTAAATCTGGCGAAGTTCGCGTTAAATTGCCTAACTGCAAATGCCAACGGCTCAAACCTGCCAAAGATCGAACGAGCATTGGCGACCGACAGGAACATACTGGAACGGAGGTTACGGGCAGGAACATGGATATCTAAGGCGTCCAGGAGTGACGGCGAATCTATAGAGCCCTCAAGGAGCCCGGCAATGAAGGAACATTGGCTGACTGCACGTCTCATTGATAGTGGCTCCAGTCCTAATAACAGGCAACGAGTTAAATAAGGCGGCATTGTGCCACGTCTTATCCAGGAGAAGCGACGCAATGCGAACCTGGTGAATCTACGTTGTATGCTTTCTATGCGGGATATGTGATTGGCCGTATACGGGCACCAGACAACGCAGTCCTGCTCCGAACGAACCAAACTGCAGTACACTGCTTTGATGCACATCGGATCCGAAAAATCTGCCGTCATGCGATATACTAGTCCGAGCAGCTTATAAGACTTCGATATTACGGAGTTCCGGACCGGATGTGAAACCGAATCGAACGCTGCTCGAAAATCGGTGTAAACCGCATCGATTTGATGGCCCCGATCGAGGCTACGTTTACAGTAACTGACGAATTCAAACAGGAGTGATGTCGTCGAACGTCTCGGGACAAAACCGTGTTGGAGAGGAGATATAATCTGCCTCGAGCAGTTGAATAAAGCTCCTTGCACGACTATTTCGATGACTTTGGCAAAGGCGTTCACCGATGTGACGCCCCGATAGTTGAACACATCGCTGGGGTCCAACGATTTGTTGAAGATCATGGTGAGCAATGGTGCCAGAACATCACTGCAGCCCTTTACCACACATGCCGGGATTCCGTCGGGACCAGGGTGGTAAGATTGCTTCAACCGAGCGATAGCATTGCCTACCATCAATTCATCGCCAACTAGCAACGGGAAATCAATAACGTCGGCAGGCGTATCTCGAACAGCGTTAGCTGAAAACTCGGGGCAGTTATTAGATGAAACGAACCACTTAGAGAAACGCGCCGCAAATAGTTCACAAGACTCAGCATCCATGTCCGTAGTCATTCCGTCGTAATGCAATGTTTTTGGAATGGCTGCCTTACTGCCACAACGACTCTTAACCAGGTTCCAGAAACGTTTGGGATTGCTGCCCATGGACCGTTGCAGGTTAAACACGTACTTAGAATGTCTGCTTCTGTTAGTGTTCCGGTAGTGATTCAGGCTATCAGAATACACATGCGCGCGTGCAGTTAGTTTTCCGTTTTCTATATCGCCGTAATGCCCTGGCTTTCTTACGCTTAAGGGCTTTCAGGCGTTCATTGCTCCATGGGGGATGACGTACAGGCATCAATACAGGCACACAACAAACAAGTGCAGCACGGACAAAATCAGATAGCTATTCAACGATCTCATCAATCGACATAGATTTGTTTACTAGTAAACTAGAGTCAAAGTCTCTAATCAAGTTGTTGAGCTTTTCGAAATCAGTACGCTTGAAATCGAAACGGCTCACAGTAGCGGTGTCAGGTTATTCCGGAGACACCGAAATATCGCTTAGTATCTCTAACGGTGGATGGTGCAGGTCTATAGGTAAGAGCGGATCGACATGCGTCGAAACGGAAGTCAGTTGGGCAGCATATACATCAGCATAAACAAGATCTAATGTCCTCTCCAAATGGTTCTTTGCTCCATTCAACTGGAAGAGGTTGAACGAGTCCATAATATCAATGAACTCAAGTCCAGCCGAGGAATGCGATGACGGTGCAAGGTAGATGAACTGTCCTCCAGAGGCATGATCAGATGATGCTGTTTGGCTCAACGAAATCGAAGGTTGATTAAAATCATCTAACAACAGAAGCCGATCATTGCTCTTCATCCTTAAAGAAATGTCCAGTAGCGATTCGTTCAGTAAAGTTCTATGGCCAATATCGGAGCTAATGTTGGGTGGAAGATATATTGCACCAATTAGGAGTGCTCCCTCAGAACAATTAACTTTGGTCTTTGGACACTTGCTCTAGGCCTCGTACATGATGAGTTATCAGCTGGGAGCGGAGGTCTGAAGCGACAGCAATCAGGACCCCGCCGCCACGTTGATGAGAACTCGTAGCAGAGCTGCGATCAGTCCGGTGAATAACATATCGCTTGGAATTAAGCATAGCCGATGGCATCGTAGCATCTAGCCACGTTTCGGTCAACACGATGATATCGAAGTCACATTCTGTGAGAGCCAAACTGAGCTCCTGAAGCTTAGTTCTGAGACCACGAACGTTTTGATAATAGATGCGAAGATGTCGGTGAGTGTGAGCCAACCGTAGGTCGTCGAGCTTCGTACGAATACCACGGACGTTCTGATTGTAAACAGAGATGTCGTTGTCGTAGTGACATCCTCCCAGTCCCAAGAGGAGAAACCTCTTGTTCTACCGCCACCGTGGCACGAGAGCCCAGCGGCCTGTGCAAAGGCCGGCTAACAAACTCGCCGAAAAGAATTGACACCGGCCACGTGGCTGGAGACAATACAAGTGCGCGTAGTTGTGTGGGTAGGCTGACCTTAAAGGAGACAAACGACAATCTGTCTATGTCCGCGCCAGCCTTAGTCAGCCGGTGCACCCGCAGATCAACGGTGCCAAGCCGCGCTTCGAGGTACTTCGTCAGTCTCTCCTCGGTGCATCTGGGTTTGAATCCAGACAGATAAAGGCAGAACCTTGGCGTGGCAAGACAGTCGGCGATAATACTGTCAGCAGGTGACGGTCCGGCCCCATGTTGTAGTGCTGGTGTTGGTGAGAGTGGAGAGGTAGTAGCTCTGCAGTCGAGGTCGAGTTGAGTAGAGCGTGATGTGCAGCCGAGGGAGAGCCATCAATAGGGGAGGTAGAGGTGCGTCGTGCCTGTGTAGTCGATTTAGGAGCCGCGCCGTGGATGCCCCTAGCTGGCCGGTTAGAAGCAACAGGCTGGATTGAGGTGCTCCGACGACGAGATTTAGCGCATCCGTGGGCAAAGTCTGTTTCTGTGCAGACTCGAGCAGGCTGCGCTGTAGCTGTTTGTGTTTGTGTAAGCGCATCCCCAGTACCCCTCTCCCAAGCTGGCAACATGCTGGTGCCATCGATGGTGTAGTGCAGTGAGATGGAGTGAGAGCAGATGCCGTAGTAGGAATAGTGGTATCCTCCGTAACCGTATTAGGCTTCGCAGGTGTGGGATTCGCTGAGGCTGTCGATGGTGTAGTACAGTGAGATGAAGTGGGTGCGGCGGCCCTAGAAGAAATAGCAGATGAACTCGGGCACGGGCTGCATGCCGCGGCGGATGCAGCCAAATCCATGCTGGGAGCCAGGCCACGAGAGAATCGGAGGTCAATTTCCCTCAGCAGCCCTCCTAACTTCTCATCAATGAGACGAGAGAGCTCGCAAAATGAATGGCTCCCTGGAACCAAAACAACCTTCCGACAATCGTCGCAAAACCATCTCAGGTTTTGATTAGCTAACACTTTTTTAATGCATTGCTTTCCAAGCTTCAGGCAGTCCGGATGGAAAAGCCCCGGCTACAGGGCAATCCTCCAAGCCCACCGCTGTAACTGACAAAGTCTCCATCCAGTGGACGGGAACACACACCACAGGCGGCCATTGCAGCACTGATAGCGGCTCACAGCGACGCCGGAATTTTCCAAAACGAATATTGCAGTTAATAGCGCGAGTATGCCGACGGCCTCGCAAAGTCTGAATCTTACCGGGATAACACGCCAGAAACAGTCTCTAAAACTGCGCAGAACCTCGGAAAACCACTAAGGAGATGAGAAAAACAGCGGATGCGAACTGAGTCACGACTGAACCGTTAAGCTGACGCTAAGCAACACCAAAAATGTTGCTCAAAAGTCTAATCCACGATGTGTATTCCACGAAGGTTGTAGTTCGACTGTCTTTATTCACTCTTTTATTCGACTCCGTCCCGTGTATTTGTTATTCGCCCGCTTCGCTCTATTCGCCCGTTTCACACATCCTTATCGACGTCAACATTCCGGCCACCAAAAACCCTTGGGTTTTTTCTAAGCAGATTCGCTTATTGATAATATTGCTACTCTTGTCACTGACCTACGATATATCTTTCCATTTCCAAAACCGTACGGTGACGACGCGCACAATATCATTCATTCCAGGGTGGATATCCAACACTCTAGCTAAAGCCATTTGCCTATGGGTATGTTATCTTCTTTCACTACTACCAATTGACCTCTGTCTATCTTAACGGGGTTCCCGTGCCACTTAGCTCTCTTTTGCAACGATTGTAAATATTCATGGTGCCATTGCACCCACAATTTTTGCACATAACTCTGTACCTGCCTCCAATGATTCAATTTGTTTACTGGGATATCCCTCAAGCTGACGTCTGACACGGTCTGTAGATTTCCCCCTATTAAAAATGTCCTGGGGTTAATGCTTCTACGTCTGTAGGGTCATCGGAGATTGGTGTTAGTGGCCTTGAGTTCATACATGCCTCCACCTCAGCGAGAAGTGTTGACATGTCCTCGTATGACAAATGGTTCGTTCCTACAACTCTTGTTAGGTGGTGTTTCATGGATTTCACCGCGGCCTCCCACAAGCCGCCGAAATGAGGTGATGCCGGTGGTATGAAGCTCCACTGGATTCGATGCTCGGTACACCAAACCGCTATTTCTTCTTGATGAGCCGGACTCTGCAGCAACTTGTATAGCTCGTTGAGATGGTTAGCTGCACCACGGAAGTTCGTACCGTTATCGGAATGTAACTCCGTAACCCATCCTCTTCGCGCCGTGAAACGCCTCAATGCAGCTAAAAATGCAAAAGTCGTTAGCTCTGGCACCAACTCAAGATATACCGCCTTTGTTACGAAACAAATAAACACTGCAACATATCTCTTAGTTGGAGCAGCCTTGCGATGGTGTCCTTTTATGTATAATGGCCCAGCATAGTCTACTCCCGTGACTGCAAATGGTCTCACTTGCTTGACCCGTTGCAGGGGTAGTTCTGCCATCGGTTGTTATAACATTGTTGGGCGACATTTCACACACCTAACACACTCACGTATCGCTCGCTTTACCACACCACGGCCATTAAGTATCCAAAATGTTTGCCGTATGGTACTGTGCACCAACTGCGCTCCGCCATGCAGTGAAATTTTGTGATAATACTCAGCCACCAGATTTGCCAATTGATGCTTTCCCGGCAAAATTAACGGGTGCTTGCTGTCCCGCCTTAACACTGATTGTTCTAACCTGCCACCCACGCGAATCAGCTGCTCCTCATCCACGTATGGACAGAGTCCCTTCAATCTTGGCGATCTTCCAACTGCCTTTCCTCCTCGAAGGGCCTTCAATTCTTCTTAAAACATTTCACGCTGCACCACGCGTAGAATCGTTGCTTCTGATCGCCTCAAGTCGTCTACAGTTAAGACACTGGACTGACACCTTTATTTTTTGACAAAATCTGCTGCAATAAGCAACTACTCTAATAACCTTTTGAAAGTTGGAAAATCGCTCTATTAGTTCATTAATTGAATCCCTTTTATCATTTCCAGTTGTTGTTAAATGCAAAGGTGCAGCGAGAACTCGTTTTATGTAGCTCTGTTTATTTCATTAGTCAAAATGAAGCGGCAGCTCAAAAAACAGTCTGCTGTTCCCGGCTGCTTGACTAACACTCTCTTTTCCTTATCACCTTTCGTTAACATGCCCTCCTGCGCGCACGCACACGTACGCACCGGGGAGCCTCTTGCGGCTGCGCACGATCCCTACCGATAATCGCGTTATCGATATCGGGACTATCGGTAACACCAGTCGTTGCAGATGTCACCACCTTTTCTTCTACTCTGAATTCGATTGCTTGATCTTTTACATGACTTGCAACTGGCCATTCTCTCACCTCTTTTACCGTGTCTATGATGCCGAGAGGATCGTGTATCTTTGCGATGGTCCTCAACACTGATCGCTTCGTTATAGGCCGAATCTTGGGGGTACTCAGTTCTATCTTCACTCCTAGCGTATCGTTGGTAGGGTTCCAACTCAACCCCAGCGTTGACACTGTTTCATTCTGATTGGCCAACAATTCTCTTTTCTCGGGGTTGAGCTCGCTCCGCGCTTGGAAGAACACTAGGATCGTTCGATGCCCATTTTCTCAGTAGAAAACCTCCCTTGTTGAAGAGCGTTTGGATTTCTGTGCCCAATACTCTTGCATCCTCTTGCGTTCTTGCTCCGGACAACAGATCATCCACATAGAAATCCTTCGAAATATTAGCTGCCAGGGGATGTTCATCGCCGTGGTCTAACACCATTTGTTGCAATGCTCTGATAGCTAGAAATGGCGCGGACGCCGTAACAGTAATATGTAACAGTGTTGAGCTCATACGTCTTGATTGACTCATTCTCGCTGATTCTCCACAAAATTCGTTGCAAATGCCTATCGTCCTTATGCACCCACACTTGCCTGTACATTTTTTCAACGTCTGCCACTATCGCTATCGGTTTAGTGCGCCGTCTCAATAAAATCTCTGTTGAATCTTGCTGCATCGTCGGTCCGACCAAAAGGTTGTCATCGAATGACAGTCCATTTGATGTTTTGCAGGACGCATCAAAGACGACACGACATTTTGTAGTGGTGCTGGTTGCCTTGAACACTCGATGATGAGGGATATAATATGCCTTTCCCACAGCCTCACTCTCGGACACTTCGGTCATGTATTCCAGCTCTATGTATTCCTTTACGAAGTTGTCGTATTCGCACCTTGTATGCGGTTCACGACCGAAACGTCTTTCTAACGCTGCGAATCGACGTCGTGCTTCTTGTAATGATTCTCCCAACCGCATGGGCCGCTTGATTGGCAATCTCACAACATATCTCCCACTCTCATCCCGCGTGGTTGACTCTTTGAATATGTCTTCACACTTCTGTTCGTCTGGACTCCAGCATCTTGCATCACCAACTCCTTCTATCACAAACTTTTTTTCGAACATTGCGTCTAACGTGGCTTCGTTTGACACTGCAGCACAACTCACTAATATCGTAGCCGGTTGTGGATTGTATGCTCCACTGATTATCCATCCTAGTGATATTTTAACTAATGTAGGATACTGTTCACCTAACTCCACTCTCTCATCCAAAACCAAATTGAAGAATATTTCCGCTCCTAAAATCAAATCGACCTCGCCTGGTACATTGAATTGTGGATCCGCCAATTCCACGTGACTTGGTATTCTCCATGCTCCGACGTCAACTATTCGGGACGGTAGATTTGGTGGACGGACATTTTCTCCTTTGCACAGCGACGCATGACGCCGCCAATCCACCGCGCAAAATTCTTCCCTCTACTCCTGATGCTGGTCTTTTGGTATTGGTGCCGGTCACCTTGCTAGTACCGGCCATTGGAGCGTCGGGCTCCGGTTGACGAATTTTCGAATTGAGAATACTGATCCTCTCTTGCAAACACTCCAGTACGTCTGCATAGGTGTCTCTCTCTCGTCCAAATGAGTACGTCTCCCAAGCCAGCAACGAGTCATCGTCCAGCTTAAGGAACACCATATTGGATAATGGCGTGTCCCACTGCTCCACCGGTTCTCCGAGCCGCTCTAAACCTTTCACATGACGAATGATATCGTCCACTAGGAGGAATAAGTCCTCGACGCAGTCCTTTTTATCGACGGCAAAAAATGCAATGCTCTATAATATTCGCTCACTAGCATTCGCTTATTATCGTATTTTTTCACAAGTGCACTCCACGTGATTGCGTAATTGTCTGCGGTAATTTCCATATGCTCAAATTGACGAGCTGCTTCGTCTTTGAGTGAGGCCAACAAATATTGTAATTTTAACACCGGAGGAATATCCTCTACGGCGTGTATCATGCTCGTGAATCTATCTCGAAACGTCAACCACGCGGTCATCGACCCGTCGAAGCTGGGTAGCTCGACCTTCGGCAATCTAACATGTGCCTTGGCCGAGCCACCATGGCTTAAGGAAGACTCCAAAGCAATATTAGTGACCGTTTCTGCTTTGGCCAATCCCAACAAGAAACTCTTCAACTTGCAATAGCGTAAACACGTAAACACACTTAACTATTGGTTCGTATTGTTTACTTCATTTGTATATTTCATTAGTTCGCTATCACATGTCCTTAACACAATATCACATCAGTATCGAAAGGAACAATTCATACCTTAATTACTAACGAAGAAATATGTGCAGGAATGATTAAACATAAGTATCACTACAACTAACGAAAAAAAAAATTTTTACATATATACATGATTCCATGCGGACCCCATGATTTTCATACAGCCGCAACTCCTCCTCCGCCAACAATTGCTTTTCAAATTAAAGGATTAGTTTTCTGCGGCGGAGAGGGGATATGGCGTCCAGCTTTTTGGCCGCCATCGTGCCGAATATTGTCCCCTCTGTCTCTGGTTGCGATAGTAGGTTCTCCAACTTTTCTGCTACTCCTTGCATCGCAGACATCACTTTCAAAACTTCCTCATTATACTGCAAGTTAGCCTCATTCCACCGCCTCTTGACATTGTTTGCCCTCATGCGGGGTGGTGTGGTCGGCGCTGGCGGTGGAATTGTCGACACTCCTGGTGGTGTAGTCGGCGCTGGCAGTGAAACGGTTGCTATTGGTGATGGAACGGTTGCTGTCGCTGGTAGAATGGTGGTTGTCGGTGGTAGAATGGTGGCTGTCGGTGGTAGAATGGTCCCTTTTTTTTCCAGGTTGGTAAAGCTAAAAAAGAAAGGAAAATGGTTAGATTAGCCTTGTATGATTTTAATACCACTACTGTCGCGAATAACACTTGACGCTTTCTTCAAACGGGATTTAACTTTATTAACACACAAGTTTTCGCACGTTTTCCGTTTTCACTCGTTTTCCACGTTGAAAAAAAAGAGTCTCCTCTCGTGCTCTTCTTTCGCGACTGACCCTTGTTTCACCACTGACCCTTGTTTCGCGACTGACCTCTCTCTCGCCTTTCTTTTCGGCCGTCGGGCAGGTCGTTCGCCCTGCAAGACCTCTCCGACAATTTCTCTCCCTCTTCCTCTCCCGCTGGCGTCAATCGTTTCTTGACAACTACCAAGGATCCGTTCTCAAATATTGTTGAAAAAATTTATGAGTCAATGTAAATTTTCAATTATCTTTTGCAGCTACCGGCTACAAAGGATGAATGGTTACGTGTATCGGAGACATTTCAAGCCAGATGGCAGTTCCCGCATGCTATAGGGGCCATAGATGGAAAACATATCCGCATAAAAAAAACCTAATCTTTCGGGGTCAGATAACTTCAATTACAAACATTTCTGTAGCATCGTCTGGTTGGCCATAGTTGATGCAAATTCTAATTTTATGTACGCGGATGCCGAATTTCCGATGGCGGAGTTTTACGGCACTCTAAACTGTACACCAAGCTTGAAAATAATTTACTGGAAATACCGGAGCCAGAATGCTTGGCTAACGACCCACACTCCCCTATTAAAGTCCCTTATATGTTTTTAGAGGACAAGGCATTCGCCTTCACAACATACTGTATTAGACCTTTTGGTGGAGATACTCGATCGGGATCAGTGGAAGGAATTTTCAATTACCGGCACTCCCGAGCGCGCATGACCGTAAAGATGGCGTTCGGGATATTATCGTCAAGATTTCGAGTGCATAAAACGGTATTGGAACAACACGAAGACACCGCAAACAAAATTATGCTAGCTACATTCTACTTGCACAATTTTATACGGAGGGGACAGGAGCAGATATCACTAGACAACTACCAACAAGACGTTGATACAAACGAGCTTCTAGAGCCGCTGCCAGGTGTAAATCTTCGCCCAAGCAATAATCTTTTGGAAATGCGAATGTATTTGACTAGACACTTTCAAATGAACCATGAAGAATAGGCGTATGTGTGAAAATTATTCTTATAAACAATACAACTCACCGTGTCGATTGAGGACCCCGCGTCGAAGGAGTCCTGCAGGAACGACATGGCCTCATACCCGAACCATACCGGTTTTGCAACCGAACAAGCAGCTGTTGGAGGGAAAATCATGTTTCTTTATAGGAAATGGTAACTAAACATGTCTATTTTATATGTAAATTGAATCACTTACCGCTCCCCGTCACCATCGATTTGAGAAGATTACTTCTCGTGGTGCGGTAAGACGCTTGGAGCGACTTCCATTTTTTCCGGCAGAAGTCGCTCGATTGCCCAATTTGCGACGCTATGACCTCCCAAACTTCACCCTACCGGAATGCATTTCTATACATTGCATGCAGCCTGTCCCAAAGGCAAGGGGTGCCTTCAACTAATTGAATTAGTTCCACTTCCACTTCATTAATGCTTCGGTGTGCTCTTTCGTGTTCTTTTGTGATGAGTTGGTCTTGTGTATTTTCGCATCGAACATCTTGGACACGGAAATGAGAAATAACAAAGAATCTGGTGTTGTTAAAAAACTTTCAGGTGCGAGTAATGCTGTATTTGTTTTCCGTTGTTATACTTTTGCAAGCAAGCAGTTATGCTTTCCTTGCTGAAAGATTGTTTGCTAATGGCTACTCTTATGTAGTTTGGGAAAGGTGTTTTTGTAACCTCCGTCGCTTGATCGGATGTTTCGATTATGATTGTTTGGTTTTTGTAATAGTTTATCGGTCTTACTATTGATTTTATGAAGTGATCGCTGGAAGTATTAGCTCAACGATTTTTATCTAAATCTTCGTCTTCTAGCTTGGAGTTGAAGAATTGTACGTTGTGGGCTTTAATTTTGCTGGTATTTTCTGTTTTTCGACTAAGTGTATCTGCTACAACATTCGCTTTGCCTTGTTTGTATTCTACTGTGTATATTGGTTCTTCGTTTGTCGTTACTATTTTATGTTTTACCATGGTTGTTGGCGTTAATTTTTCAATTTCTTTGAATAATACATTCTTTTCGAGAATTGTATCGATTAAGGAAGTTTTTTCAAGAGAAGATAAATGATTTGTTCTTATAGGTTTCTCTATTGAATTTCTGTCTGGAGTGTGGTTGCTAGTGTGTTCTGTCATTTTATTCTGCCATAATTACGACTTGTATGTGGATAACTCTTGCCGATCGCCTATGTCGTTGATAGGAGTGTCTTTTATTTGGGCGAAATCGCGAAGGTCACCAGCAAGCCAAAGAATGTCGGCTGCTTTGCCGGTTATTTTGTTCTTAATAGCAGTTTCGTACGTTCTGTACTGTTGATGGCTTACGTGCTCCTTAAACATTTCGATCGTTTCTTCGGCAGTGCTCAACCAAGATGATAGCTGTTTTTTGTTCCCGTCATAATTTTGCAACGATTTGATCGGGTCTGGAATTTTATAGTATGAATCTATGGACACTTCTCGCGTGGTTAAATTGTTCCGATTTTGTATTTGTGCAGTCAGATTTGTTATCTGTGCCTGCATTGTATCCATCGCTAATGCTATCTTTTCAGACGTATCCTTCACGTTTTCGTTATCCATCTCTACACGTTGACTGAGTATTTCTAACCAGCTTAGGTATGGAAGGGGTTCCTTTAGAGGTATGTGTGATAGATCCCCTTGGTTTCAGGGCCCTATCTAGCAGTACTCCCTAACACAGTGTTGTACAACTATCTGATATGTACCTCACCAGAGAAACTCACCGATGTGATCATTTGTTTCTCACCTAAGATTTGCTTGTTTGCTAAGCCGACTTAAAGTGTTAAAAGTAACTCAACCAAACTCACTGCTTAGGACGTAGGGAAATTCTTTCCTGCTACGATTTTTGCTGTCGTGTCGCGTAGTTGCAGCAAACGATGGCGGTGCTCCGCGTGTCGGTTACCCTCTACTCAAAGTGCGGTTAAACCTTCAGCACTCGATGTTCTTGGACGAAGTCACTTTAGATTCGATTATTTGGCAAATCTTTTCCACTGTTGTTTGTTAACTGATCACACTACTGAAACCTGGACGGCTGCGCCAATAATGGATATGTGTCATCTCTCGAGTAGCCTATTCGAATGAAGAACAATGGTATGCTTTAATGAGTGTTTTCAATATAGTGCAGTATAGGTATCATCATCATTTCTGCCGAAATCCCATTTGAAGTTATATTCATATGTAGAACTTGACAAGGCAACAAGCTGGGACAATTCGTGAAGAGTGGTCTTATTTCCTGCGGATGGATTTGCTCCGGCATCGAGAGGAACCGGAACAACGTCGACTTTGGATGAAACCGTTTTTTTTGGAATGAGATGAGCAAGCTGGCAAACTTCTTGAATCGATTGAGCAAGAAGAAACGAAGGCCACTGTATTAAACTACATGCGCATATAAAAATCAAATTTTCGCTATCTGATGGAGATAATCACTCCAAAAATTAGGCGGCAAGATACCGTCATGCGCAAAGCAATCACTGCTAGAGATAAGCTGATTGTTACGATGAGGTATCTTGCCACCGTAGAGGATTTTAAGAGTATTGGAGTATTGTTACACGATATGTATATAATCATGTTTTCGTATTTTGTTTCGATATTATATCAACAAAATATTAAAGGGTTTGTGAAATTATTGCAGATTTCAACACAGTCAATTTCCAGCTTCATCCCCGAAGTATGCACCAACATAGTTACCCTACTTCATGATTATGGTAAGGTACAGTAGTTATTAACTTTTTTGATTTTGAATAATCGTCTGATGAGGGCGGATACGGTTCCGAAACCAGGCACACGTTCGTTTCCTCCTCTGGCGGGAATCGTATCTTTAGGCTAACATCTTTTAAAAATTCAGCCCCGATATTGAAAAGCTACTACTGCGGTGTAGTAGCCCAAACACCAAAACACCAAAGCAAGACCTCATCATTCGTTTCAGTTCATTTCATGTATTTCAGCATTTGTCTTTTGAGATCACAGTTTCATTCATTTCACAGATTCATTTCACAGATTCATTCATTTCATACACTATACTAGTAGTATGCTAGGGTAATGCCATACTTCTCGTGAAGCAGCACCTTATCCTCCGAGACAAACAGCTTCTCTATCAGAAGTATGACCTTCTTCCGACGAACAGGCGAATAGCCATCTAGCTTTTTCCCAACCACTCCTCCAAAGGCCGAGTCCTCTGTCTCCGGACGAGAAAGTAGTTCGGTCAAACTACTTTGTGTGGCGTGAAGTCCGGAGAGCACCTTCAACACCTCCTCGGTATACTCGAGCTTCGCTTTATCCCACCGGCGCTTCAGGCTTTGAGTCCTTGTGCGCGGTGGGGTCGTAGGTGGTGGAGGCGCAGGGGTTTGTGGCGATGGGGCTGGCACAGATGAAGGCTCCTGGGTCTGCTCTGGTCGCCGGCTTGACCCTGGCACCGGTTCTGGTGTTGGTGTTGGTGTCGAAGTGGGGGTAGCTGGTGGCGTTGGTCCCCCTTCCGTTTGGTTCTGGTTGAGCTGAAATTACTGAATTGATTTAATGGTTTAATTGACTTAATTTTTTTATTATTGTTTGCAGCTTCCAGTCACAAAGGAAGAATGGATGCAAATATCAACAACAGTTTTCAATAAATGGCAGTCCCCGCATGCCATTGGCGCTATAGACGGGAAGCATATCAAAATTATAAAACCCAATTTCAGTGGCACCGATCATTTTAATTATAAGGGGTTTTGTAGCATGGTGTTGCTGGCCATAGTCGATGCGAATTGCATTTTTTTTATTCGCAGAAGTTGGGAGTAAGGGTCGCATCTCCGATGGTGGAGTTTTACGCCACTCTCACATCTGTAATATGCTCGAAAACAACTCATTAGATATTCCTGCACCAACAACGTTGGCGAATGAACCTTCATCATCTCCGAAAGTACCGTATATGGTGCTAGGTGACAAGGCATTCGCTTTTACAAATTACTGTATCAGACCGTTCGGAGGGACCAATCGACCGGGGTTCCTTGAACGCATATATTTAACGAGCGGCACTTCCGAGCACGCAGGACGGTAGAGATGGCGTTCGGGATATTATCAAGTCGATTCCGAGTAATGAAAACCACAATAGAGCTAGAGCCAGAAAACACAAAAAAGGTTACAAGCGATCAGGAGCAAAGCGACAGGCATTGGAAACAAAATCCTCAGCTGGATGCGAATATCGCAGAAGAGGGTGAATTTCGGGGTGTAACCCATCGAACAAAAGATAATCTAATGCACATTCGGCATGTTTTTGGCCCGATATTTTGCAACGAATCCATTACAGGATTAATTCAAAACGATTGTTAAATACCCCGGCATAGTGCGGGTACATAAAAACAATGAATAACGTTCGTATTATTAATAAATTGATAAATAAAACTCACCGTGTTAGTGGAGGTTCCGGCCTCGCTCACGGATGCCATGAAAGTCCTGGCTTCATAGGCAAACCAATTTGGTCTTGCCACACAACTGGCAGCTGTTGGACGAAAAATTAGATTAATAAAAAAAATTGTAAACTAGGTGTAATTAGTTCCTTACCGGATCCCGTCGTCAAGCTCTTTTGATGCTGGCTTCGCATCGACCGATACGAGCCGCAAAGCGACTTCCACCTGCAACCGGGACCAGGAATATATCAAATATATACAAAATATTTGATGTTCGGTGCCGGCAGATCCTTCATTTGATTTTCGATTACAGTGGAGCATTTCGCTACAATATTTTTGGTGTACTTAAATTTTCCATCTGGATGAATTTTTTGGAAAATCTTTTCCATTTTATAGCATGATTTCAAGAAATTTTCGGATGGTACGAACAATTCTCCTACTGATAAGTGCTGTAAATAGCTTGGTGGATGCGAGTAACTATGGTCGCTCCTAATGTTTAATGATTGAGTACCCAAATTAAGTTCCGGATATTTTAAGTTAAACTTGTTGGCTACAAATCCTACTATATATTGTAGGCCGTCACTCTCTTGACCTGCATTTTCAGCCATCGTACTACTAACGGAACTTAATATTTCGCTACTTTCAGAGTTTTCTCGATCAGGTAACTCAGGATTTGGTATTGCCATAGATGGGCCAGAAAATAATTTTGCCATCATAAATGTTTCTTCTTCTTCAAATTCTTCTAGATTACAAACATTGACCCGAATGTCAAATTCTTATCTTTTTTCTAAAATCGATATTATATCAATTATTCGATATTATATCAACAAAATATTAAAGGGTTTGTGAAATTATTGCAGATTTCAACACAGTCAATTTCCAGCTTCATCCCCGAAGTATGCACCAACATAGTTACCCTACTTCATGATTATGGTAAGGTACAGTAGTTATTAACTTTTTTGATTTTGAATAACCGTCTGATGAGGGCGGATACGGTTCCGAAACCAGGCACACGTTCGTTTCCTCCTCTCTGGCGGGAATCGTATCTTTAGGCTAACATCTTTTAAAAATTCAGCCCCGATATTGAAATGCTGCTACACCGCAGCAAGCCCAAACACCAAAACACCAAAGCAAGATCTGTTCATTCGTTTCAGTTCATTTCATGTATTTCAGGATTTGTCTTTTGAGATTACAGTTCATACATTATACTAGTTGAAGAAAAAAAAAATACATATGTACACTAGGCTAGGGTAATGCCATACTTCTCGTGAAGCAGCACCTTATCCTCCGAGACAAACAGCTTCTCTATCAGAAGTATGACCTTCTTCCGACGAACAGGCGAATAGCCATCTAGCTTTTTCCCAACCACTCCTCCAAAGGCCGAGTCCTCTGTCTCCGGACGAGAAAGTAGTTCGGTCAAACTACTTTGTGTGGCGTGAAGTCCGGAGAGCACCTTCAACACCTCCTCGGTATACTCGAGCTTCGCTTTATCCCACCGGCGCTTCAGGCTTTGAGTCCTTGTGCGCGGTGGGGTCGTAGGTGATGGAGGCGCAGGGGTTTGCACATTCGGCATGTATTTGGCCCGATATTTTGCAACGAATCCATTACAGGATTAATTCAAAACGATTGTTAAATACCCCGGCATAGTGCGGGTACATAAAAACAATGAATAACGTTCGTATTATTAATAAATTGATAAATAAAACTCACCGTGTTAGTGGAGGTTCCGGCCTCGCTCACGGATGATATGAAAGCCATGGCTTCATAGGCAAACTAATTTGGTCTTGCGACACAACTGGCAGCTGTTGGACGAAAAATTAGATTAATAAAAAAAATTGTAAACTAGGTGTAATTAGTTCCTTACCGGATCCCGTCGTCAAGCTCTTTTGATGCTGGCTTTGCATCGACCGATACGAGCCGCAAAGCGACTTCCACCTGCAACCGGGACCAGGAATATATCAAATATATACAAAATATGATCGGTGCCGGCAGATCCTTCATTTGATTTTCGATTACGGTGGAGCATTTCGCTACAATATTTTTGGTGTACTTAAATTTTCCATCTGGATGAATTTTTTGGAAAATCTTTTCCATTTCATAGCATGATTTCAAGAAATTTTCGGATGGTACGAACAATCCTCCTACTGATAAGTGCTGTAAATAGCTTGGTGGATGCAAGTAACTATGGTCGCTCCTAATGTTTAATGATTGAGTACCCAAATTAAGTTCCGGATATTTTAAGTTAAACTTTTTGGCTACAAATCCTACTATATATTGTAGGCCGTCACTCTCTTGACCTGCATTTTCAGCCATCGTACTACTAACGGAACTTAATATTTCGCTACTTTCAGAGTTTTCTCGATCAGGTAACTCAGGATTTGGTATTGCCATAGATGGGCCAGAAAATAATTTTGCCATCATAAATGTTTCTTCTTCTTCAAATTCTTCTAGATTACAAACATTGACCCGAATGTCAAGTTCTTATCTTTTTTCCAAAATCGATATTATATCAATTATTCGATATTATATCAACAAAATATTAAAGGGTTTGTGAAATTATTGCAGATTTCAACACATTCAATTTCCAGCTTCATCCCCGAAGTATGCACCAACATAGTTACCCTACTTCATGATTATGGTAAGGTACAGTAGTTATTAACTTTTTTGATTTTGAATAACCGTCTGATGAGGGCGGATACGGTTCCGAAACCAGGCACACGTTCGTTTCCTCCTCTCTGGCGGGAATCGTATCTTTAGGCTAACATCTTTTAAAAATTCAGCCCCGATATTGAAATGCTGCTACACCGCATCAAGCCCAAACACCAAAACACCAAAGCAAGATCTGTTCATTCGTTTCAGTTCATTTCATGTATTTCAGGATTTGTCTTTTGAGATTACAGTTCATACATTATACTAGTTGAAGAAAAAAAAAATACATATGTACACTAGGCTAGGGTAATGCCATACTTCTCGTGAAGCAGCACCTTATCCTCCGAGACAAACAGCTTCTCTATCAGAAGCATGACCTTCTTCCGACGAACAGGCGAATAGCCATCTAGCTTTTTCCCAACCACTCCTCCAAAGGCCGAGTCCTCTGTCTCCGGACGAGAAAGTAGTTCGATCAAACTACTTTGTGTGGCGTGAAGTCCGGAGAGCACCTTCAACACCTCCTCGGTATACTCGAGCTTCGCTTTATCCCACCGGCGCTTCAGGCTTTGAGTCCTTGTGCGCGGTGGGGTCGTAGGTGATGGAGGCGCAGGGGTTTGCACATTCGGCATGTATTTGGCCCGATATTTTGCAACGAATCCATTACAGGATTAATTCAAAACGATTGTTAAATACCCCGGCATAGTGCGGGTACATAAAAACAATGAATAACGTTCGTATTATTAATAAATTGATAAATAAAACTCACCGTGTTAGTGGAGGTTCCGGCCTCGCTCACGGATGCCATGAAAGCCATGGCTTCATAGGCAAACTAATTTGGTCTTGCGACACAACTGGCAGCTGTTGGACGAAAAATTAGATTAATAAAAAAATTGTAAACTAGGTGTAATTAGTTCCTTACCGGATCCCGTCGTCAAGCTCTTTTGATGCTGGCTTCGCATCGACCGATACGAGCCGCAAAGCGACTTCCACCTGCAACCGGGACCAGGAATATATCAAATATATACAAAATATTTGATGATCGGTGCCGGCAGATCCTTCATTTGATTTTCGATTACGGTGGAGCATTTCGCTACAATATTTTTGGTGTACTTAAATTTTCCATCTGGATGAATTTTTTGGAAAATCTTTTCCATTTCATAGCATGATTTCAAGAAATTTTCGGATGGTACGAACAATCCTCCTACTGATAAGTGCTGTAAATAGCTTGGTGGATACGAGTAACTATGGTCGCTCCTAATGTTTAATGATTGAGTACCCAAATTAAGTTCCGGATATTTTAAGTTAAACTTGTTGGCTACAAATCCTACTATATATTGTAGGCCGTCACTCTCTTGACCTGCATTTTCAGCCATCGTACTACTAACGGAACTTAATATTTCGCTACTTTCAGAGTTTTCTCGATCAGGTAACTCAGGATTTGGTATTGCCATAGATGGGCCAGAAAATAATTTTGCCATCATAAATGTTTCTTCTTCTTCAAATTCTTCTAGATTACAAACATTGACCCGAATGTCAAGTTCTTATCTTTTTTCTAAAATCGATATTATATCAATTATTCGATATTATATCAACAAAATATTAAAGGGTTTGTGAAATTATTGCAGATTTCAACACAGTCAATTTCCAGCTTCATCCCCGAAGTATGCACCAACATAGTTACCCTACTTCATGATTATGGTAAGGTACAGTAGTTATTAACTTTTTTGATTTTGAATAACCGTCTGATGAGGGCGGATACGGTTCCGAAACCAGGCACACGTTCGTTTCCTCCTCTGGCGGGAATCGTATCTTTAGGCTAACATCTTTTAAAAATTCAGCCCCGATATTGAAAAGCTACTACTGCGGTGTAGTAGCCCAAACACCAAAACACCAAAGCAAGACCTCATCATTCGTTTCAGTTCATTTCATGTATTTCAGCATTTGTCTTTTGAGATCACAGTTTCATTCATTTCACAGATTCATTCATTTCATACACTATACTAGTAGTATGCTAGGGTAATGCCATACTTCTCGTGAAGCAGCACCTTATCCTCCGAGACAAACAGCTTCTCTATCAGAAGTATGACCTTCTTCCGACGAACAGGCGAATAGCCATCTAGCTTTTTCCCAACCACTCCTCCAAAGGCCGAGTCCTCTGTCTCCGGACGAGAAAGTAGTTCGGTCAAACTACTTTGTGTGGCGTGAAGTCCGGAGAGCACCTTCAACACCTCCCCGGTATACTCGAGCTTCGCTTTATCCCACCGGCGCTTCAGGCTTTGAGTCCTTGTGCGCGGTGGGGTCGTAGGTGGTGGAGGAGCAGGGGTTTGTGGCGATGGGGCTGGCACAGATGAAGGCTCCTGGGTCTGCTCTGGTCGCCGGCTTGACCCTGGCACCGGCTCTGGTGTTGGTGTTGGTGTCGAAGTGGGGGTAGCTGGTGGCGTTGGTCCCCCTTCCGTTTGGTTCTGGTTGAGCTGAAATTACTGAATTGATTTAATGGTTTAATTGACTTAATTTTTTTATTATTGTTTGCAGCTTCCAGTCACAAAGGAAGAATGGATGCAAATATCAACAACAGTTTTCAATAAATGGCAGTCCCCGCATGCCATTGGCGCTATAGACGGGAAGCATATCAAAATTATAAAACCCAATTTCAGTGGCACCGATCATTTTAATTATAAGGGGTTTTGTAGCATGGTGTTGCTGGCCATAGTCGATGCGAATTGCATTTTTTTTATTCGCAGAAGTTGGGAGTAAGGGTCGCATCTCCGATGGTGGAGTTTTACGCCACTCTCACATCTGTAATATGCTCGAAAACAACTCATTAGATATTCCTGCACCAACAACGTTGGCGAATGAACCTTCATCATCTCCGAAAGTACCGTATATGGTGCTAGGTGACAAGGCATTCGCTTTTACAAATTACTGTATCAGACCGTTCGGAGGGACCAATCGACCGGGGTTCCTTGAACGCATATATTTAACGAGCGGCACTTCCGAGCACGCAGGACGGTAGAGATGGCGTTCGGGATATTATCAAGTCGATTCCGAGTAATGAAAACCACAATAGAGCTAGAGCCAGAAAACACAAAAAAGGTTACACTTGTCACAATCTTCCTTCACAATTTTATTCAAAGCGATCAGGAGCAAAGCGATCAGGAGCAAAGCGACAGGCATTGGAAACAAAATCCTCAGCTGGATGCGAATATCGCAGAAGAGGGTGAATTTCGGGGTGTAACCCATCGAACAAAAGATAATCTAATGCACATTCGGCATGTATTTGGCCCGATATTTTGCAAAGAATCCATTACAGGATTAATTCAAAACGATTGTTAAATACCCCGGCATAGTGCGGGTACATAAAAACAATGAATAACGTTCGTATTATTAATAAATTGATAAATAAAACTCACCGTGTTAGTGGAGGTTCCGGCCTCGCTCACGGATGCCATGAAAGCCATGGCTTCATAGGCAAACTAATTTGGTCTTGCGACACAACTGGCAGCTGTTGGACGAAAAATTAGATTAATAAAAAAAATTGTAAACTAGGTGTAATTAGTTCCTTACCGGATCCCGTCGTCAAGCTCTTTTGATGCTGGCTTCGCATCGACCGATACGAGCCGCAAAGCGACTTCCACCTGCAACCGGGACCAGGAATATATCAAATATATGCAAAATATTTGATGATCGGTGCCGGCAGATCCTTCATTTGATTTTCGATTACGGTGGAGCATTTCGCTACAATATTTTTGGTGTACTTAAATTTTCCATCTGGATGAATTTTTTGGAAAATCTTTTCCATTTTATAGCATGATTTCAAGAAATTTTCGGATGGTACGAACAATTCTCCTACTGATAAGTGCTGTAAATAGCTTGGTGGATGCGAGTAACTATGGTCGCTCCTAATGTTTAATGATTGAATACCCAAATTAAGTTCCGGATATTTTAAGTTAAACTTTTTGGCTACAAATCCTACTATATATTGTAGGCCGTCACTCTCTTGACCTGCATTTTCAGTCATCGTACTACTAACGGAACTTAATATGTCGCTACTTTCAGAGTTTTCTCGATCAGGTAACTCAGGATTTGGTACTGCCATAGATGGCCCAGAATGCCTCACAATGGTCTTATTCACGCCATATCTCGCCACCCGTTCGTTAACCGATTTCTCAAATGCCTTCGGTATATTATACCTTATAATCTTTTTCGGTACTTTTTCTTTACTTTAATTTTTAGCAGTGTGGAGCATTTATCTTTGGAAATTCTTTCTTTTCCATCCCCTCCACATATCCAAAGTGTATCCAAAAAATTTTGGACAATTTTTGAAGAGTGCGATGGGGATGCGTTGTGTAGAAAAATTATCTTCTCATGTCTTTCTGCATTTTTTAACCTTTCCCATGGCCCGTAAACGGTTGGAAATGGTTGGCTGAGTAACTCCCAACTGTTGGGCAAGTATTTTTTGCGATTGGGTATCATCCTCATCCAAAAGAGCGTGCAATTCATGGTTCTCAACTTTTCTGGGTCGATTTTCACACTTTTTGTCACTCAAGTCGTCACAATGGCCATCTATGAATGTGGTGCTGATTGAATAAAGTGGTCCCAGCTGCCAAAGTACGCCGTATTTGCGACAACTGAATGCCCTACGAGTGCAACTTCACCAACCGTCGTGTGCCCTGAGGAATTTCATAATTGGAACCTGGACAGCACAGGTTGGCTTTTTGTTGTAGACGTGGTATACTGCAAAAACGAGTGTTCCCTAAATGCTCTACTCCTCGTGTACTATCCCCCTAAGTGGCTAAACTTCCACTAACGGTTTATAGCTAAGAGGAATTCCATTAAAAGTTATTGCTATATTTATCACCCTCCTGCTTGGAGATCTTGCTCAAACACCACCGCTTCGTTTAAAGCGTTTGCTGAAAATAAGTTTGGAGAAAAATAAAATTGAATAGAAAAATATGTTTTTGATAATGCTTTTAAATGAGATTTGCTATAATTAGCACTTACCAACTCCTTTTATCCAAACGTCTGAACGGGGCCCAAGATGTCTGGTCTCCTTAGGGATTCTCTATCTTCTGGGATCCGACGCTACGAATATTGGACTGGGTTGACTGGAAAAAGATAGTGTCAGTTTCTATCAGCGATAACACAGAACACCAATGGGGCTACCGTTTTTGATAAACCATAGATACTTACACAGGCTGATTACGCGGCGGTATCGGCTTATAAAGATCTCCACTGTAATAAGGCTCAATTTCGATTTACACTTGCTCTTTTGCACTTCAACTTTTTCCATTGGCAATTTCGAGATAAAATCGCAACAAGTGATTGTTTTGATGATTACTCGGTAAAAATTGCGAAAACCCTGAGAGAGATGCAAATATGGATGCCTTCATATGGACCACCACCCTGGATTTCGCCTAAGTTTTGCTCTCAAGTGTAGAATGTTTAATCCTATGAACATCGTTCGTTATTTCAAATCATAACTTAAACACTAGTTGTAGTAATTAAGGTTTAATAATTTACCATAACCATAACATTTCCTCCGCCGTGATTCAAAGTTGGTTGAATGATCCTTTCTAGAAGAGCTTCATCCTGTTTGCGTCACGTTCTTAGTCGGCGTTTGTTGTTGAATAGCCTAAATTTTTATTCGTCCAACCAAACGACACGTTTCCAAAATTCAAGCGACTTGTTTACGTTCTTTTTGTAAAGCTTAGTTAGTCGCCTCTTTTTATTGGCCTCGCTAATAAGTGGTTTCTTAGCAAAATGGCTATTAGGTATAATTATCGGGTGATATTTTGGTAAAGTGTCACATCTTTTTTTTCTGATGCTGGGCGAGAAACCTTCATAGGCACCGTTAGGAGGGCAAGAGCTCCTAACCGATAGTGTGGGATTTCCGGTCTCTGAGGAGTCCGAACCTACCCACTAAAACCCTCCCTACCAATGCCTTGAGCCCCCTTCGGATCACCTACTCGGTATTACCTTCGAAGGGGAGGCTGGGCATGGTAGTCTCACTCGTACCCATGTGGGTACGCTCGCTAAAAACCGCGCTCAGGACTTGGCCAGCCTACCCGTTAGAGGTTATCTCCTTTGCTCCTCTTGCCACTCTGAGCAAGCGCGTGTCATCGTTGATTTCGCAAACCCACTGACTGCATCAAATGCAGCAGAAGTTGCGGACGAGGCTCGCCCTATCCGGTTGAGATACGTGCCCGGAAAGGAGCTGGGTTAGGTGATAGCTGACTTCACCGTGTCCTCTAGCCACCCATAGCTCTATATTGGGGATGAGTGTTGAAAGCCACGCAGGATAATTTCGACCGATAATTTCGATTATTCAGCCGGATTATGTTTATCTTCGAAAAATCCATCTTCCTTTCCTTTCACTTTGACTCGATATCCGCTCGAAACTTCACTCCGAGGTATTAGATACTTGAATTAATTCAGGCGGTTTTTATTCAATATTTGTGGCCAAATTATAACTACTTAACATATTACTATCCTATTGAAAGTACTTTCGTCATTTGCTACTACTTTCTCCCATCGTTCAGGTAGTTCCCGGATTCCGTGTCGATAGAACTCTTTATTTTTGGAAGCGATCCAATCGGATACCAATTTTTCTATACCTTCATATGAAGAAGAGAAAAGCGATCAGTTTAGTGATCTTTGGCTATAAATAAATTACTCGCAAAAGTTCTGTCTTTAGTTCAGTTGAAACAAAGGAACGGTGGTACTATTGGCTATGACTTAAACCTATTGACTTGTCGTTAAGCTATTTACGTCTAGTCTTCTCATCTCTACTTCGATAGTGTGCATAGCCTGATATAATTTTCCGATAACCAAAGAATGAATCCGACTGTCGAGTTCTCCACCCAATCGGCTACATTGCTGGCGAGTCGGGATGAAGCCCGCTCCATGTTATATCGACCAAAGCCTGCAGCGAAACCGAAAGATCGTCATCGATATCGCTAGCACGTTGTCTATGCTGTCTCCTTGTAGATGTTGATGCAGCAGTGGGAGTGCGAGCATGTTTCGTCTTCTCTATTCGTGGCTCATCCGTTGTTGCGTATACCTCTTATATGTATTAATTTTAAGGAACTTCGTAGAGCCTATTCGGCAAACGAAGATAAATAAACAAAATGAAATGGAGTGAATTAACTACAAAATACAACCGAATCACAGGCGACATAATATGAAAACTGTTTCGTCCACTGGATCCGGAGCATTCCGAAGCGTTCCGGATAACCAAGTTCACTTCACTTACATATTTAACCCAAACATACTTACCAGCTTTTCGTATGTTTTCTTTGGTAGACGATCCATTTTCATCCAAAAAACATTACAAAAAGGAAACTACATGTGTTCGAGCGTTGTTATGTTGGAAAATCAGATTGTTGTGTCTTTTTCCCCATTCTGGTCGTTTCGTGCCTAAAGCTTTCTTGAAACGTATTAATTGTTCTCGGTAGCGGTGTCCATCAATAGTTTCACCGGATTTTAAAAGCTCGTAGTACACCGCGCCCTTCATATCCTACCATATGCACAGTAAATCCTTGCCACAGTGGATATTTCGCTTTGGTTGCAATGGAGCCGGTTCACCAGGCTTTACCTATGCCTTTTTGCGTTTAGGGTTCTCATAATATATCCATTTTTCATTACCCGTCACTATACGGTGCAAGAAACTTTTTCTTTTTTCTCGCGTAAGCAATATTTCACAAATGGATTTCCTTCGTTCAACATCTCTTTCAATAAATTCATATAGCACCCAATTAGACATTTTTTCATCATTCACATGGCACTCAGGCGTTTACAGACTGTTGAGTGATCAAGCCCCAACAATTCTGCTAGATCTTTTTGCGTCTGGTCGAGTAATGCTGACAATTCTTCGTCATCAATCTTTTTCGGCTGTCCTGGTCGTTGTTGGTCTTGAAAGCAAAAATCACCACTTTTAAATCGCACAAACCACTTTTGGCACTTCCTTTCAGAAAGAGCATGTTCCTCATAAACTTCCACTAGAATACGATGGCTCTCGGTAGCATTTTTCTTCATATTGTAGTAATGAAGAAGTATTCCCCGCGAAAACTCTTTTTCAGGGAAAAAACTCGACATTTTCCACACTTCGAAAAAGGTGTTGTTTACACTTTATCCAAACTGTACTGCGTGTGATACGCAATGGCAGTAGCAGAAGATTCCGCCACCACTCGCGATCGAGCGTCGTCGTTCTCAAAGCTGTAATTCCTGCTATCCTGGCGTCAATGTTGATACCGTCGCTCCATCTCGATTTGGGCCTACCACGCCCTCTCTGTCCTAAGAAGACTTTACAAGCTTGGGTCGTCTGCCATTCTCTTGACAAGCTCAGCCCACCGAAGCCGGGCGAGTGTCATGCGCGTATCTCTTGTAGTGCTAGTGCTACTAGGTCCAGGTTTAGCTTGACTAGTTCATCGTCCAATTGGTGCAGGGCTCTGGAGTACAGACGCTCCAAAGAAGAAACCTCATTTGATGGAGGCGACATCCCGTACTACCGTATTGATTAACCGTAAATAAACTAATTAGCGAAGGTCGACACTACATTAATTAATTGGACGTGTGCTAACGAACCTGCACCCCACACATAATCTTTCATCTACTTCATAAACTTATCATCTAGTACGCCGGTTGATCGCCGTTTCCACTAACTTCAGGTCTATTAGTTACATGGGGTTAAAATATTCAAATGATGTCAGTAATCAATTAGAGGAGGTCGATGCTACTTCAAACTAGTATTCCATGTTATAAACGCTCCAATCTTTCAGTTTCAAACAACCTAAGAAAGTATTTTAAAAGCTATCTGGGCGCGAATATAGTATACTTGGGTCACACTATATTTGCTTTTGACACAAAGATCGTAAAATGTTGACAAAAATAACGTGTCTTATTGACTAAAACAAAGTGAGGAGTGATGCGATTTTTGATAATGTCTCTACACGCCCTCTAAGACGGGCACATGGGAGACACGTGGTTCGCATGAAAACAGTTGTAACACAGACACTGCTGAGTTGCGAAGTCTGCTCGCTCGCGGATGAATACTGGTCCGTCCGTCAGTGTTTCGCATGAGTGTAGCTCATGCCCTGGTCCACACATCCTAAACTGATCAGCGGACATCATGTATTTAACTAACACGCCTGGGTCGCTTGGTTGTGGACATTGAAACAACGAATGGAATGACAATTCAACCAACCAACTGACACCTGAAAAGCCAACGAGCACAAATACAAGGTATGAGTTTCTAATTTTTAAAGATTGAGGAATCCTTTTAAATTCTGAATCCTATTTTTCCGAGCGTTTATATTTGTATGTTTATTATCATCCACAGAATTCATCCTGCTACTGGAATCATAAATGACTGCCTGATCGGCGCTGTGTTCTCGAGGAAAAGGAAAGGAAAGGCTGGTTTATGTGTTACTGATATGCTAAATCTTTCCAAAGAGGCATGTTTTACCTCGCCATGGTTACACTGTATCCACTTGAACCAACTTCACACGACGAAAATCAACTGGAAGAAAAAAAATATGTGCTACAAATAATTTTAAGGAAAATTGCTAGTGAAGTTTTAAGGATGTTTCGCGAAAATTAAGTAAAAGTTCTTAGCATCATAGGGTAGAAAACAGTTGATGGTGAAAGGGTAGGAAATAGAGCAATGATGGCCATATCCTAAGTCGAAATCTCAGTATTGATCGCATCAACGCGCCGCCACAACCTAGCATTGGAGAACCAGGATAATTTGTCAAACGTTTCTCAACATACAACAAATTGAAATCATCCGAGGGTTTTGGAAAGCAAATAATTTTCTGCATAAGCTGTCGTCGTCACCGTCGCTAATCTTCGCTACATCATATAGAATCTAATTGCAACACTGAATTACTACGGCCTATCGGCAACGGATTTTTTACTGGAATGATACATCTCGACTGCAAAAGTATAAGTTTTCTATTGCAATAATAGTTTACCGTTGAAAACGTAAATGCGGCACTTCGGAATTTTGGAACAACGTATGCATCCACGAAAACCTTAAAATTGGATCCACTCAGCAACCATAAGTCAAAAAGTGCCTCGGGAGGATACAAACCAGCAATTAATCTGGCGCAAGCTACTAGAATAAAATACAGCAACTTTTATCGGACGAGTGGACACAAACATATCACGTGATCCAATGACCGTTGCGATTACCGTTAGTTGTTCAGTGGAATAATGCTTCGATTCAGGGAGTTGCAACAAGAGCTAAATTTAGAGTATTAAAAATTGTCATGAGATCTTCGGTTTCGGCTTAAAAACAGAAACATTGTGCCGTGGCATTACTGGAGCACTGGTGTCATCGAGTTACTGGTCTTCGAAAACGAAATAATCAGCGTCCTGTGGAATGTTGAATTGGAATGAACGAATCAGTGTCCTACCTAGAACCTGCAGTATTTCACAATCACGAGATGTGTTCTACACCCGTCGTAATGGCTACATGGAAAACCCATCAAAAGTATCAAAGTTGATGGCAGAGTTGCCGCACATTAAACAACAGCAAAGAAGAACGATCGATAATAGTCAGTACCACCTCTGTCGTTAACAACGAATCCTGATTAAAACACCAGCTGTTGTGCTGCTCGGGAGATGACCAACACACAAGGTGTGGTGTCATTGAAATGTGTGCATCGCTGATGGAAACGATATCGTTTGATGTAAGCTAGAGAACGACATTCAATGAAGGAAGCAAGTTGAAGCAACAACAAATCGTTTATAAAACATGGAATGCCACATTATCCTCGTTTTCCTGGTTTGTCCAGCTAAGGTGATGGTGGTGACATTGATAGTGGTTAATGCTGTAGATGCGAATTTGCTGGATATTTAAAAGCTCAGAATTTGTTCGAAATAGGTAGGAAATGCAAAATGGTCTAGGTAGAGATATAGGTACTGAAGAAAGGCCTGTTGATATGAGAGTAGCTTGTTCAACTTATCAGAATAAATTTGAAAAAAGTGCAGATTTTTCGGTAGGTAAAATGCAAGAAATGCAATTTTGAATCTGTCAGGTAGTTTGAAAGTAGGTTAGGTACAAAGAAGTATGAGAATGTGTAGAATTTAAGCGAAACAAACTACATTGCGCCAAATAGAAATAGCGAAATTAAAACCCAGTGTTCGTGGTTGGTAATCAAAGTTGGTTCATTATTATGCGTAAAATCTAGAACGTATAAATGTCTGTACCTATGTATTATCGTATTAATGTTATTATAGTGTTAAATTTTTCTATATAGCCATTGCACGGATAGCGTAGCAGTGCATAGGATTGATTATTGTAAAATATAAATATTGTGATAATTATGGATCTGCATACTTTGTTAATTTTCTTTTGTATATGTTCTGTACGAAGACGCACCATTGGATGTCGAAATAAACCAATGTTTGAAAATTTTACGGATATAACAGTTAAATGGTTGAGCTTATTTATCCAAAATGGTTCAATCGATGTAATTCGAATATTGAGGTTTGTATGACAATGGATGTTAGGTATGAGCTATGACCGCGCCAAGGAACACCGCTATGTGAAACTATGACCGCGCCAAGGAACAGGTAAACAAACTCAGGGCATGGCGTCAACAAGATCCTTCCAGGACGCGATAAGGACGAATGTTCAAAGAAACGGAACGCTAAAAGGGAAGCATATCAATGGTCGCGTAGTTCGATCGAGCCAGCAGCAGCCATACGGTTAACGCAGGGACATAGCGCACGCGTTTATGACAAGAAGGATAGCCCAGAGCAACGGCTCGAAGCAAAACACAAACACTGCTTGCCTCGTGAAACGATAAATGGACCAATAACAAGTTTGAACGAGACGAATGATCAATACGTGCTCGAAATCCTATTTAAAAGCCAAAGAAATTAAAAAAAAAAGACTTAATTTTGATCTCAGGGATGGCCCACTGGGTTGGCGTCACTCTGCCCGAATCGCTCAAGGATCGGAGAACCACTCCTTTGCGCAATCCATCGTCAAACTCTGGGTTGTCCCTCTTGACAGTTTTGAAGAAAGAACACTAACGGCTGCACTAAGAGTAGGAACCACTAGGGTCAATGGTGACACGCAAAATCACCAGTGACTTACCGGCTTCGAACGGTAAGTCATGCCGACGCTAGTGCCGGTACGCACATACCTCGCCAGCTCGTTACAGATGGGATACAGTAGGGAAAGTCTGGAAATGTATAGTAGGACACCCAGATGCTAACGATTTGAAACTGCGCAAGAGTTCGATCAGCTATTTTAACAGGAAAATTAATAATATTCAGGAAAAATTAAACTTCGACCTCAGAATTAAACTGCCCCTGGTTCCGGAATTCACCGGACGGCCACGAGAGCTAGATGAATTTTTGTACCAGCTAGATATTCCGGCCGCTAAAATACCGGAAAAGGAATTAAGGCAAGGATTGATCCAAGTGGTTATTGGTCAAACTTAAAGGGAGCACCGCCAACCATTTCCGGCGGATCCGGGCTGATACCTGGGAAGAAGTCCGGGCTTGTCTGAGTCGGAGGCATCCTTAAGTTTGAAGTGGTTGCTTAACAGGTTGAATTGTTAGAGCAAAGGCAGCACGATAACTTTCGGTGGTATAAAGACCGCGTGCCGGATATCTTGGAGCAGTTGGATGACTATAAGTGTAAAGGATTGGGGCGATCCGGGTTGAAGCCGAACCACTGACGTTCCACGTGCCGAACGCGGGCTTCTACTTACTTCAGCTAGCAAAACCTGATCGTAATAAGTGATGACCGAGCGGGACTTGCGCATAACGCATTGATCGACATCCGTAGATAGCTTAGTAGAGAGTTCATGGTTGCTTGGAAACGATACCTTAAATCTGAAAAATCTAATCAGCTACAGAGTTATACGCTGGCGTAATTACCGTTCTCCGAAGGATCAGAATGAAACAGGATGGAGTGATTTCCGTTAGTAGAATGACAATTTACTCAAGTTTCAAGGGGTTTATATACCCTTTTCGTTTCCTATCATTGATAGGTGCGTGCGAGATAGATGATCTCACTCCAGGAGTTACATATTTAGAAAATACATTTCTTATACCGAATGTCTTAAGTGTTACCACGTGCATTGATTAGAGAAGTGTATATGTTTGATCAGTTGGTAAAGTGGGAGGGTCACCGACGCGAAGATTTTCCTATGGTTGACATTACTCAGATCCTATACGATTTCGAGTGATTCGTGAGAAGTGATCAAATCGCACTGTCGCGTTGCCACCCGCGGTAGTTATTCGATATCGGACGCCGTAATTTTATTATCCTATATGCGCACGCTTTGCGTCCCGTACGCATAGTGTTCCTACACTTGTCGCCTAGTGCGTCGGTCGTTATCTGCATGCAATGCGGTTTCCTAGCGAGGTTCTTTCGGGTTTTTTTTAACCGCCTTTGTCGGTTATTTTTAAAGTTCTGGCTTCGCGTTGTTACGATGGAAGTTTTCAACGAGGCAACTGTCCCGTTCCCAACAATAAGTCCAATGCGAAGGAAGGATATCCCCTCCGCCTTTTCAGATGCCATGTGGTCTAAGGTCTTCGTGACCAAACTTTAAAGGCAGTGGCGAAAAACCATGGAGATTTTGAGTAAAAGAGATCCTTCCACGATCTTTCCAGGGCGCTTCACTTAACTAGATCACAAGAAGGTTCAACCTACACTTACTGTGTCGCCGTCCTCGCACGAGAACAGACGACCTTCAACTAACTTAGGAAACGAAAAGAAAAAGTCTTTTATATGCTCGTATGGGAGCTTCACTAGTGTTCAGGTATATTTACCTGTATTTGAACTGGGATTTCAGTTTTGGTCAACGAAGCGGAGGTAAATAAAATGAAATTATTCGTAAGGACGAGACGCTTGTGAGGTAGCTGAGAAATGCTGGTAGAGTAGATAGAAACATTATTATTTACGGCAAGCAACAGGTAGCGACAGAAGCAGCAGCGGCAACATGGACCTTACCCAACAAATATTTTCTTAAAGTACCTAAATAAGGATAACGAAATATGGAAGCTCGATGTTGTTTAACAATTATATGTTACGTTGAACAATAAATTACGATTTCGTGCATCGGTGAATGATGAGTGCAAATAGTAAGAAACGAATAGCCAGTGAATAGAAAGCCAATTAGCATAAGAAAGTTAAAAATAACGTCTATTAACGATGTGTGATCTAATTAAGATTGAGAAACTGTAGATTTTTGCGATTCCGATAGCCTTTCGAATGCAAAAAGGAACTGAGCCGTAAATCTTACGGATCCACAAGCCCCGTCAGGAAAATTCAGAAATATAAATCCTGTAGCTTAGAACCGTAAGCCGCCATCGGCACACCATTGGCATCATCGTGGGGCAGCACCACCAACAGCAGGAGCTAACGCGTAACTAATTCATTTTGCGTGAAACTGCATCGTAAGTGGAACAACAACAAATAAAATGTTTGTCAAAATCCAGATTTGTGTTGAATGACAACAGATTTTCATACATTTCTTTATTTAAACATTTAATGAAAAGTATCCGAAAGCATAATTATCATAATATTTATATTTCTACCCTGAGACTGCCATATAATAGTATCTTACACTAAAATAGCATCAACCTGATTACACTTCAGTAGAAATACCACCCTGAAGACGAGAGCTTCCTTTTAAACTCCCTATTTTTCAGTGATTGTTGTCGATTTTTGTTTTTTCTTAAATTCTATCTACATTTCTTCGCATAACACAATCAGATTAACCTGCACTAACTACCGTTCAAACTTCTATGATAGCCTATTTTCCTTTTTAACTTTTTTACCTTCATTCCTGTAAGTATTTTTTTTAACCCTATTTATAATATGTGCGTTTCCTTTCAAACTCTACTTCTATACATCCTCTTCTAACAGATTCTTGGATTTTCAATATCCAAACAAAACCGCATCAACAGCATTAATCACAATCAATGTCACTACCACCATCTTAGCTGAGAATCCCGAAACCATTATTACATTCGATCTGTTATCCCAATTTTACATCATTTAACGGTATTCTCCAGCTTTCATGAAATAATATTCGCCATCACTAATGCGCAATTTTTAAATGCGTCTTCTAGTATCTTTTTGAGCATGAGCTAAGGCTTTATCAGGGTACGTTAGTGCCGATAACTTCATTTCATTTATGTCCATTCTTCATTGCTGCTTCATATGCAGTCTATTGCCATTTTAGATGCTTCAGACGGATTTCTCTATGCAGCCATTAAAACGGGCATATAATCGCAACCATGATTGCGAATTACTCCGGGCAGCTCGAATCGATAACACACGACATAGTCAACACGAGGCTCGACGAAGACCTATTATTACACCAATGTTTGTTTTCAGGCTATGCGAACGATCTCAGGTTGGTGTTAAATTATACAAACTTCGCACGATGGGCAAACGATTTGAACGATGTATAATGTGAACGATCCTTGTAGCATGAGTATGTTTGCAGCAGTTGGTCGATTATTATGGCGTTATTTTGTTCTCTGGACTGTCTATTGCTGCTGATGTTGGGTGGATTACAAGTTAAGTGTTAAGTTTCTCCTGGATCCATACATTGATTTAATTTCAGGGGTGGCTGTTGCATTTCAACATCAAAGCATTGTTGTCCGGAGGAATGATGTGGTAACAAGCGTCGCTTCAATTTGTTCTTGTTACAGGGAATGATCTGTACATAAGGCCGTAGGTTTCTTTGACGCTAAGATGAGGCAGATCGTTGAAGCGATCAAAGCTGCGATACGATCTAAGAATATGGTAAGCAATACTGTTCGTTTAACCTTCTCAGCTATCACTCTAATCGCCCTCTTCGAAGCTATCACCCCAACAACTTCTATTCGGTTTATAAGCGTCATCGTAATACCTAGCACGTGAAACTAATTGGGAAGTATATGATGCCCTTTGTGCAGTAGATTGTCATCGAGAAGGATTGAAAGTCGACACTTTGTCCCCATTAAGCGATGATGGTGAAATGTTATCAATGGACAGCCCACACATCGAGGGAATTTTCCATGATGAAACACGGGTCACACTTTTCTGCATTCCGTTGCAGATGATGATGATAATCACGACATTCTTTCCTGTGGAAAAGATGAAGAAAAAAAACAAAAACAAATAAACGTTGGAAAAATGTAGAATGCGTATTTGCAAAGAATAGGCGAAGTTGAAAAATCAAAAACTGCTTACCTTGCTCGGAGATAGTGTCGTGCTCAGCCATTGCTGGTAGCGTGTTGTTCATTGGATAGAAGGTTGACTCATCTGCTGTTCTATTTTCTATGAGAGCTGACAGCAGATCTTTCAGTAAGTCAGCTTCTGGCAGATGTTATACATCTCTCGTGAACGAGATATATTTCGTGTGGATAGATACGAGAGATCCAATTTGGCAGCATTTGACTGTTTCTATTTTCGATTAAGTGCGCTACATTGTACTCCATGCGTTACATTGTTTCAGGTCGTTCGATTTTATGATAATATTTTAATTTGGTCAATTTCCAAGACAAACACAGACATACACAGAGACAGTAGACAACAGGAAAGAATAACCAAACTCTGATACGTAAAGTAAGGATTATGATGCGCAAACATGAATAGATCTTAGTACATGATATTTACTGAAGCTAATGAAAAATAAAAACACCAAAGCAACCATAAGCTGGGATAGGACATTTCCTACCCATCGCCTTATCCCGGGCTTGCTCGGTTATCTCTTAAGATATGTTATAAATAAAGTGTTGAATATACTTATTTATATCAATGTAAATATTCGCAAATCGTAGTTCATATCGCCGTTATATATTCATATACTAGATCATTTCGCAGAATTTTTCTTTAAAATTAAAATCTTCTTTGTTTTGCACATACTATAAATTTAATAGTCCAAGATGCATTAAAAAATTCTATCAGAAGAACTGTAAGTGTCGTTAAAGGCATAGTTAAATATTATAAAAAAAGCCCTGCTGCTTTAAATAAATTAAAAGAATTTCAAGATCTGTTAGGTTTTACACAAAACAAACTTATATTAGATGTAGTAACAAGATGGAATAGCACATATCATATGTTAGAAAGGTTCTACGAAAACAAAGATCCGATTCTTGCGACACTTCCTTTATTATCATGTTCATTAACACAATCAGACCAAAAAGATTGGGTAATAATTAAAGATTCCATAGATGTATTGAAATTCTTTGATCTAGTTACTATAGAAATTTCGGCAGAGAAAGCTGTAACATTATCAAAAATTACAGTAATTACAGATCTTATGATCAAAAAGTTAGATTTTTTTTACGACCAGGACTAGTCGATGAAGTAGAGTCTCTACTCTAGTTAAGTTTCTTAAAGATGGCATGGAAAAAAATTACAATATTTAGATAATGAAATTGTTCAACAGACTACAGTACTTGACCCTCGTTTCAAACAAAAGGGTTTTAAAAATGACTTAGATTTTAAGCAATGTTGCGCAAAATTTTTAGATAGAATGGAAACATCAATCCGATTTCTAATAATGATGAAGAAAGAGATAAAGAATGTAATGTAACAGACACGTCTAGGGCAACAGAAAGTATCTGGGAGGAGTTTGACACGCCTGGACATGACTCGGAAATAGCATTAAACACTCAAAATAGCTATCAAATAGAAATCGATAACTATATCGCAGAACCTTTAGCCTATAGAAATGATTGCCTTCTCGACTGGTGAAAAATAAATAAAAACAAGTATCCTACTTTGTTTAATTTAGCTTTAAGAACGCTATGTACACCAGCAACATCTGTTCCTTGTGAATGGGTGTTTTCTAAAGCAGGGGATATAGAAACTACTAAAAGAAATAGATTGAAGTCAGGCAAACTACAGAAGATTTTATTTTTAAAGGAAAATTCTTCATATCTTAAGAGATAACCGAGCAAGGCGATGGGTAGTGAAGGAAATGTCCTATCCCATTATTATTGTTCTTAATAAACGTCCGTCCTTGTATATGTTAAAAAATATCTTGAGAGATTTTTTCATGTATTATATCTTCATCATCATACTACTAAAAGAAAAAAAAAAGGTAAGTCGCACACCGCACAATTGTGATGAGGAGCGGAAATGAGCTAAAAGAGCAATGTGGAGCCCATCGCACAATTGTGCGAATGGGAGCCAAAGGAGCGCAAGGAGCGGTGAGTGTGAGAAATGTGCGCTGAGAAAAGAGCGGGGGCGGCACTTTTAGGTGTGCGGAGGACCGCGCTCCGCTCACTGAAAAGAGCCCATTTACCCAACACTAGTCTGGGGATGCTTATCTGGGCTAGGTATGGGACATTTTCAATGAATTCGTGGGATTATGAACGGAATTTACAGAGACATCATGGAAAGTGTGATGCTTCCTCATGTTTGCTGCTAATGCCGTCGAATTGCAAATATCATCATGACAATGGCCCGTACGATACTTGCAAAAATGCAAAAAAATCAACCAAGATCACAAAATTGTAGTTCTATCGTCTATGTAGGTTAGAATTGTAGTTCTAACCAAGATCACAAAATTGTAGATTGTAACTCACCTAATTGAAACCCAATCGAACATTTGTGAGAAATTGTAATTCGCTGAGTAAGAACGAATGTTTCTTCTGGATTCTTTGAGACTCTTTTCAAGGCTTGGAGTGAAATTCCGAAGGAAACGATCAACAAATTGATTGAATTTATGCCCAAAAGAAGTGTAGCTGTAATTAAAAGTAACAGATTCGCAACGAAATACTGAAACAATCAGTAAATACGAATTGATATCTTTCAGTTGCTCAACTTATGTCGCATGAAAAAACAATGCTGTTTTGAAACTATTGTGTTAATGCGCTATTTAAAGAAAAATTAATAACTGAAATGGTCCTAAAATATCGTAAATAGTTACCCTTTTCAGTAGCTGAGTCTGAAATTGTACAGTTTGGTTGAAAACTAACATTTTGAACACTTTTTCATTCACCTTGACTAAGTTGCTTGACTTATGTCCGACACTGTAACCTGAACTAAATCATCCGTTGCCGATGAAAGAAGATGGGATACAGCGATTCAGTGAGGTGTTTTTGAGTAAAAAGAATTCTTATTAACAGATAATTTTACGGATAAATGGTTTTTAGCACAAATTTGCTCTACCAATGAGGTTAGGATTCGAAGCCCTAGGCTAATATAGGCTCTCCCTCTCTAAATCGTACTCGTCGCGTCCTGGCGGAGCCCATGGGTACTGGTCGTGTAGAGCGGTAGCATGTCCCCTGGACGTCTGAGCTTGGGTACATGGGTAACACCAACCCCTTGGGAGGATGGGGGGGTATGGCCGAGACGAGAGGGTGGAGAAGTTAACTCTATCAAACAATATTTCTTCTTTGGAGCGTCTGTTTTCCAGGATAGGGGCAGCTCCAAACAGCATCTGTACTTCAGGTCAGTTTTGGTTTCCGCACATCAGTGCCACGATGTTCTCCGGTCGGACCTCCTCCCTTGAGATCCCCCGTAGCCTGACTTTGTCGAACCTGGGGCAGTCGAAAGAGATCCAGGTTCCAAAATCCACCCGTGCCGTTGAAGCAAATAAGGCAGCCTCAACGATAGGGACACCAGACGAAGCAGATCACCCAAAGACATGGTTTTGAGTATACACGCTACGTACAGGTTGCAAACGATTAAATTCTTACGAAGACGATCACAGCGCGGCAATTTCATATGAAAGAGAAGCGATGTGAATCGAAATGCGGATGCCAATCCCAATCCATCGTATCGGTCTGTTTCTAGGCTGTACTTATGCCAGATACTTAAAAAATGCCCTAAGAAGGCTTTGGACAAACTTCAATATGCTGAGGAGAAATTAGCAAAACTTATGGAGTGCCCTCCTGAAGTAGACAAAATGAAGATGTTTAAAAGGGAATTCTGTCGATTCAAAGAAAATTTCAAACGAAGATGGATTGCGTGCCGATATCGACTTACTAGATTCAAGGTGGCTAATGATAAATGGTTGCAATTTAGAATAAAATTCACTTTTTGGGGTAAGACCAACTCTGTAATAGGGCGACCCCGAAAAGAGTTTACAATGGCTAGCAATAGGACTAAACGTAGAATCTCATTGAAGATACGGAATATTGCATCAGGAGATGAGCTAGCGTATGTAGCTCAGATGAGCCAACGAGCTCTGAGAAATACTGGTGCTTCAAACGTGATAAAAGCAGTTGTAACATGACCCACAACAGCAATGAAGCTACAAGATGCTATACACAACTGAAGAAGCTTTATCTTTATTTGTCGAGGGAAATCTAACAAAGAAGCAGTATGAACTTATTCATTTATCGAATAAATCAGTATAAACCTGTTATTGGATTTTGCAAGAAGCAAAGAAGAACCTGAACGAAAAAAGAAGCTATTTCTGTTTCCGTCAATGGAAGTGTCAATGGAAGACGAAGAGAGCAATGGCGGTAATATTTTCCAGAGCTCATTGATACCCATTCGGTTTGGTGAGCAATGAATTTATATCCTCTAATACTAAAAAACAGTCTGTGAGTGAACACTTTGGGGCGCAGACGGTGTGAATAAGACGCAAGTGCATGCATTTCATATGCATATAAATTCATTATATAAGGTTTATTAAACAATCAATGGCCATCATTAACGAATAAATGTCGTATATTAACGATCAATAAATCACTTCCAAAGCACGAATGTAAGAACAGAAAATAGAGAAACGTCTGTTACGATAAAATATATATTGGTTCCAACCATGGTTGATGAAAAAGTCTGTAACTCGGCGATGGGAACTTCTTCCACAATAATGTCCACAATAAAAATGAAAGTGAACAAATCACCATAAAACCAAGGCAGCACGGCATCCTATCATCCATTATCAGTGTTCCATTATGAGTGCTCGGACGATGGCGACGCGGTCTTCGATAGTACGCTGGGTTGGCGGTGTGGCTTATGCCAAGCGAGATCGTCAAAGATTCCTGCCCCGAACATCGGTTACGCCGTGGCCAACGCAAGCATGCCGGTGTGGTCATCACGGAGGGCATCGACCGCCCGGGCGACGACACCACCGAAAAGCGAGCGAGAACATCAATCGGAGGGATCGGCACCATGGGATGATCGTAGAGAAAAGAATGCATCGTCAAGCATGGTGGATGATCGTGGAGAACATTTCAGGTTCAATCGGAGAAGGAAAAAAGAAGGAATTCCTCACAATAGCAAGTTTGTGCGGTTATTTGTCGCCAGTATAAGATTTTATATCTCAACATTGTAGGACTGTCCACTAACTACATTAGGTTCCAGGAGATTAACTTAGGCCAACACTAGTTTTTCTAGCGAAAACTCATATCACCGAGGTTGATACGTTTGATCAGTATCATGTGACGGGGTATAGGTGTGTATGTTGTACGTCGAGATGCAATTTATGCAAGGAATTCTGTTGTTTTCAAGGTTCTACTCAATAAAGCTGTAGAAAATAATTGGTTTCTTGGCATTTCTGTGTCCCGCGGTTCGCCGACAGCTAACTACGGTGTAAAACACTTATGGGGAGGTTCTAGAAAACAATGACCTGCAAGGAGAAATCAGGCGCATGAAAGTTTCATGAGAAGCAATACAGCGGAGGACTGGGATGAAAATACATCTATGAGAAATGTGTATGCAGCAGAACTAAAAAGGATAAGCAGAAACATTGCTGTGAAGAGATCAGCAAGCACTAAGCATCTATTGCAGCAAAATTTTATTGCACTACACTAAAAGCATCTATTGCAGCGAAATTCGTCCAGTTCTTCGTAGAAAGTATTCGGTCCATCCACGAAGAGGTTATGGATATGCCTAAACCTACACAATTAAAAAGTATTGTTCCACCTAGACAGACATTTAAGATTGAGCAAATCACCAACGAGGAGCTCAAACAGATATGTTTTAACTTAAAAAAGAGGTGTAGGAAGGGTCAATGGTCAGACAATGCAGGACTGTTTCCATGCTGTTGGACACATGCTCCTGTCAGTGATTAATCGACCGAGGGTGGCGTTTTCCCAGCCTCGTGGAAGGAGTCGATAGTAGTACCAGACCCGAAAGTGACCAGTGCTACCGATGTGGAGGCATTTCGCGCCCGATAAACATGCTCAACACTCTAGAACAGGTGTTAGAGATCACTGTGAAAGGGCAACTCCTCCGATATTTGACCACGAATAACCTACTGGTTCAAGAACAATCGGGATATAGAGCGAGACATTCCTGTGAATCCGCTTTGAATCTAGTATTGGCCAAGTGGAAGGAAGCCACCTTTCACACGATCAACCCCGAATTACTGCTGCTAAAAATGGACAGGCTCGGCTGCTCGATGGAAGTTGTCGGGTGGTTTAAATTCTACTTAACGAATCGGGAATACAAAGTTAGGATTGCTAACACATTCTCCGAAGCGTTCCCAAGTAGTGTCGGTGTACCGCAAGGAACTTGGGGCCACTGCTTTTCGTGTTCTTTATAATCGACATCTATCTAATGAAACGTGATGTCTCGCTGTTATTATATGCCGATGACGTGACACTTTATCGGGTTCTTCGATGTTCTGAAGACTGCTCACGACTGCAAGATCCCCTAGCGGCTTTCAGTGACTGGTGCTCGAATAATCTTCTTCAGCTATGTATTGCCAAGTGCTGCGGCATCTCGTTTTACCGGTTAGTCTCTCCAGTAGAATACACGTATCGCGTATCAAGTCGCGCTCTTTCCAAGGACAATAGTCGACAGTGGTCTAACATTCAGGTTCTATTATGACAGCGTCCTCGCTAAGGCCAACAGATTGCTAGGCTTGATTTCACGAAACACGCGTGAGTTTAGGGAGCATATGAGCATGAAAGCATTTTTCGTTTTACTTGCCAGGTCGGAACTAGAACAAAACATCATAAAGTGGGCCCCAAGCGCGTAATTGAGAGTGTACAACGTAAATCCACGAAGCTGGCCATCAACAAACTAAACTGACCGAACTTAAGCGATATGCCATACAACACGCGGTGTCTGCTATTAGGCATTCGTACGCTTTAGTTTAGGAGGAAAGCAGCCAAAGCACTATTTATGGCCAAATTATTATCAGGCGAACTTGACGCTCCTAAGTTGTTAGAAGCAGCCAGTTTTAACGCTCCGACTCGGCCATTTAGACATTTACCTCTTTCTTTTATTTCCTACCGACTGGTTAGCATTAATCTTTCTTCAGGTAAAATATAAGGCGTAGGGGTTTGGATCTTCGAAATTAATGGACGAATTTTGTTAATTATCTAAAAAAAAATCTTGTTCGCGACATGCGCAAGTACGAAAAAATCTGCATCTTGCTTAACCCTCGGTTGGGCACCCGGCGTTTACCCCTTCGTTGGGCACCCGGGTACCCGGGTACCCAGCTCATGTGCGTTGCATAGTAAAGTTATTGTTTCGCCGTTTTCATCAGTTTTATGACAAAAATAGTGCACAAGAACTAATTTAAGGGTCTTGGCAAAGTGTTTTTGTTTCAAAATCAAAACAAAATGCATTAAAAAACAATAAAAACAAGGAACACAATATCATTGACACCCCTTCATACGGTCATTCTCTACCGAATAGGTCGTAATCCAAAAGTGATGTTATTTTTCTCTAATTGTTTTAATAAAATTAATTATTTCTTCGAATAAAACTATTTTGCATCGTAAAAGGCTTTTGCACAACCCACACAATTGATACTAGTGATGCTGTCCATGGTGACCGACATAGCAAACACTTTCGTCATACCATACCATTTGTACGAATTAATGTTGCAGATGTGAAAGGTACATAATTTTTAATAAGAGAGGAATGCACAATGCGAAATAGTAATTTTGTAAAACATAAGCTGTCATTTTTAAGGTATTCCTCACAAATTTACGAGCAGCTATTCATATGAAGGGACCTTCAAAATTACACAATACATTCGCGCAATGCTAACAGTGTATGGTAAAGAAGTTTCCGTGTATTTCAAAATGTATTATTTTTTAATCTGTGACTTATTAGATTACCACCAGGCAATCATTTTCTGGCTGATAGACAAGCATTCACGCCAGAGAAGTAGAATATTTGATGTCTTACCCGGGAGAAACAGAATCATCACAATCGATCAGCTACTTGCCATTAGTTTACTTGTTATTGTCGCAGAACTTCACAAATATTTGAACTTAGCAAGGAACAATAAGCAAAAAAATCTTTTTTTCGTTATCCGCGTTGTCAATTGTTTTGTCACATTCATTTTTTTCAATTTCACATTCAATTTTTAGAAAACAACATGTGAGGTGTGCAAAAGTATTATGAACGGTGACTACTTCATCCGCAAGGGGGAAAAATTACCTAGTTATCTAATTGAAAATTGCTTGAATGCGCAAGTTGTAAGATTAGTTTTTAAAAAAGGTTGGAATATAGAGCATTTTTTGGTAAAATGATATTCCCAAATACTAAATCAACTACAGAGCATATGAATCTAAATTATCGCGGTGGCTTCCTCTTCCATCAGAGCTCTCCCTTGCTATATTTGTCTCTGGGGTCAACCGAAACCCCACCTTAAGTCTTTTGAATCAAAATAAACGAATGGTTTACTCATATGTTATGAAAATGGCATTGTACAAACCATTTTTAATCAGTATGAGAAATAAATTATAGGTGAAATTGCACATAAAGGGCTGAATAATGTGTTACTTATTTTTCTCCTATTGCTGGTGTTATGACGCAACAATAATTAAAATTTGAATTTTTTTTCATTAAAATTTTGTAGTTTACTTATTTAACAATTGATAGACCCGAGTATATTGATAAATGTTGATCAAAAGTGTTGTTTTGTGTTTATAAACATAGCTCATATGCATAAGCAACGCGCTGGGTACCCGGGTACCCGGGTGCCACTGGGCGTATGTTATTTTTATCGGTCCATAATTACCTTTAAATATTAGTTATCAAAACAATTCCAACGCCAATTCGGCTTGAAATGAGTTGTACTTTGGGGAACCGGAGTTTCGTGAAAAAATATTTACGGGAAGTAATTCATTTTTTCGCTGAAACTTGAAATGGATACCCGGGTACCCGGGTGCCCAACCGAGGGTTAAGTATACAACTGATACGGTGCGTCCAGACAGACGGATCGCTTTTGCCACGCTCATTTGAAAATTTGGAAACTGCTCGACCACTATCGACATGGCTCGGATACATGGGTTACGGTAATTTCAATGGGAACGGTACGGCTGTTATCATTCGTTTTTTCATAATTCGTGTAATTGCTTTCGTTCGTTTGTTCGTTTCCTCTACCATGCTTAACGTGTAGTGTAACAAACAAAAATAATCAAGAACTAATGACGTGCAGTGCTACGTTGGTGACGCTGAATTTAATTATGAGAAAAAAGAAGAGGTGACGTAATCGTAAAAAGTCCTGGATGCGTCCTAGCTTTTTTCGACGCGACGAAGATGGGAACAAATTACTCGATGATGCTATGAAGGAAATGACCAGCTGCAAATAGAGGAAACATTCAATCGTTTTATTAAAGCCCCATCCAGTTAGAATCTGGACACACGTTTGTAATCACTACAGCGCTTCTAGAGGTCACTTTGCAATTCTGTTGACAGCGTTTTAATGGTAGTAGTCTGTTCATTTAGTGGTAAAAATTTTGTCAAAATTGATTTACGCCTTCAAAAGTTATCGCCGATGGAACGTGAATGTCGAAAAAAACATCTGCACACTCATGACTAAAACTCGATTTGGCTGAAGAAAAACCGCGAAACTCTTGAAATTTCCAAACTTAACTAAAAATACCGTATGCAAATGTTACTAGGGTACTTTTACCTTGATTTTAGCACAATGAAACAGCCGAAAAGTGTAACAAATGCCCGATTCTGCAGACAAAAGTTAGTCAACAATCTTGGGATCTCCCAGCGTGATTCCACCAAGAAAAACTCACGACAGACGTCATAACAGTTCAGCAAATATGTTTAAGAGAAGTTTTAAGGTCGTATCATGCCAGAAAACAGCCAAATAAGACCCTAGAGCACAGCTTAATTGCCCAAATCCGTGCAAGGAATCTGTATGAACAAGTGTTGACCGATTTGAAACCATGCATTTCGATGGACGGTGCAACAAACGTAAAAATGCATTTCAAAAAATACCGGGCAAAAAAAATACTTTGCCAATCATAAAAGGAATGGTTTAGAAAGGGTTTGGTTTCTTTACGGAGATAAATTTGCCCATAAGATGATGATTTGGCATGGGATTTGACATTGTGGCGACAAATCAAATGTTTTCACCATTCGGGCTACTTTCATTCGAAATTTGTTCGAGAAAAAAGTGGCTACAGAAAAGGATTTTGTTCTTCATTCGTCCACCAACGATCCTGCGTAAGTTTGGCATGATTTAGGTAGCTGTTCTTGCCGAAGGTATGGCGTTAATGCTTGGTATTCAAATAGATCGATTTCACAGGGAAAACTATCAATCCACAAAAATGTCTGGATTTTCGTTCCATCGATTTCTATTACACAATTATCACAAGGAAACTTAAAAAGTACATCAGAAATGTATAAAAACCCTCTGAAATGAGGGTGATGTGCAACCAGAGGGCAAATGATGTGACCTAAAGTACTGTGCAAAAAATTTTCGGTGATGTCAAAGTAAAAGTTAAAAAAGTCATATAAAAAATGAAGGAATAATTTTCATCAATATTTTTTATTAAAGGCAATAAGAAAACCTATAAAATGACACCTTTCTTTTCTTTTTACGTCAATTTTTGGTTGAGATATGAACTGTTTTGTGTGTCCAAATTCTAACTGGATGGGGCTTTAGTTTGATTCGGATGACGGCATCCGAATTTAACCAGCTGGTAGTAGCTATAAGGGACCGTTTTTAGCAGGGCAGATACATACATGAGAAAGACGGTAACGGCTCGCGAAAGGCTTGCCATTACACTTTACTATTTGGTCACTGGTAAAAGTTATTCAAGCGTCCTGTCCAAGCCACTTTTCGAGTAAATAAAATATTTAAATTATCCTCTTTAATCAATTATGTGTCCAATTAAGCTATAATTGTTAACAGATTTCAACAAAACAGCTGATATGCGAAATCATCCCTAAGACTTGCAGTACTATTATAGAGGCTAGGGGCTCGTTGACCGTACGAACTCTGCATCGAGCCGGAGCCCTGGACCAATTGGATGATGAACTAGCCAAGCCAAACATGGACCTAGTAGCACTACAAGAGATACGCTAGCTAGGCAGTGAGTTCGGAATATACGTTGGACGGGCTTCGCCGTTGGACAACGGCTGAAGTCCGATATCATCGGGTTCAGAACGATTTAGAGCATTTAGGAACAGCAAATGCAGTTTTATCGACGATTTTAATCTGTATATTCTCGAGCAGCATATAGTGATTTTCGATTGGATTGTGGCGTATTGGAGGTCGCCCAATAAACTGCGTCAGATAGAAAAACTTTATAACAAATTTCTACCTCGAACACCGTTGAATTGTGTGGAGACCTGTGAAGAAAATTGTTCATCGCAAGACTTCTGTGGATAGTGAGTCCTACTTTTCGTTGCTGCTTGAATAGCTGAATTTTACGGTCTAATCAGACTAACGTAGCAACGGGGCTTGTTTAATGTCAATAGTACCAACTTGAGCTACGAAATTATACGAGGATGATCGTATAATCGACATGCGTGCTGCGTAATGATAACTGCTTTCTTTTCTCCAACCCATTAAACCTTCTAAAACTACTCAGTGCTCACAAAGACTGATGCAAAGGATGCATGCAGTAAATATCCTAGAATAATACCAACACCGTGACCAAGAATGCCAATCTAAAAAGCTATTTGCTCCTAGGAACCCAGGGCTCGCATACTTCGATTGTGCTGTGTCGGTACGCGAACGACTCAACACTCTCCACCTTTTCCCTTCCGGGCTGCTAGCTAGCCTTCCGATCCTTCCGTCTTCCGCCGAAAAGGAGGCACTGGTGAGTGCACTCTCCTTTGGCCATCTCTAATAAGCCATCCCCGAAAGCGTACCTACCTTCCACCTTCACCTTCAATTTCATCTTCGACATCTGGTATCATGGAAAACGGTGTGTCACGAAACACGCGATACGTTCCACCGATGAATCTCCGGCTAGTGACTCCCAATGCCCTCAAACTCTTCCGGACTGATGGCTTACATATGTACAACTTTTGTATTTGTTCTCGTCCTAAAATATAGTCGACTAAACAATGAAATATATAATTTAACATGGCCAAGTTTACATAAAAAAAAACTCAAAAATAGAAGACTATACAGTTCTAAGGAAAACGTCCAGAAACAAACAATTAACACATTCCAACAGTTGTTGGTCAGTCTTACCAGCTAAGTGGAAAAGATATCTCTATAGGACACTTCTTTCTGGATAACGAATGGAGAGCATTTGCGAAAGGCAGCTAACGTTCCACATGATTAAATACGAGCTCTAGTAGTAAATAAAAAACAAAACAATTACCTTTTTCTGGCTTTGCCTAAGCATACTTTAATTGAGAATTTAATCGGAGCCGCAGAAAACAGTTTCGCGTTACATATTTCACTAGAATGAACACCACCACTTGAAGTTGCCAATATGGCCACTTTTGCGATCCACTCAGCAAACAGGAGAACAAAAAACACGAGGTTGCTGTGCCTACGATGATCAATCTTGGGGACCGAGGCTTTTGGAGGGAATAAATATCTTGTGAGCTACAGGTTCCACTAGGGAGTAAATGAATCCATGAAAGCATGTTGCGGATGTTCAAAAGGGTTGCTTCCTTTGCGAAAAGCAGCCGATGCAGAACCGCATATCAGCAATTACGTACCGAATGATTATTTGGCCTGTTGTGCGTATTGTTTTCTTTTGTAATTCCCTTGCCGCTTCGGTTCGTTGGTCGGACATATGCGGTGCCTTTCCGTTGTTGTTATCCGTATAATGCGTGCGTGCTAACCTCGCGCTGGTGTGCAAATTAACCATCGGTTGGGCACCCGGACACCCGGGAACCCGGGTATCAATTTCAAGTATTGTCGAAAAAATGAATGACTTCCCTAAATAATTATGTTTTTTTTACAAAACTCCGGATTCCCGACGTACAACTCGATTCACGCCGAATTGGCATCGGAATTGCTCTCTCTCTCAGAAGAGGACTGTGCAGCGTAGCGGGCCCAATCAGTCAGCAACCGAAAAGCAGGTGCAGGACGCAGTATGCCATCTGCTGAAGCTGAAGGAACCATCTGCCGTCAAGCTTCGTGATTCTTACCAGCGCACTAAGCTGGTCGAAATCTTCCTGCCAGAGGCTGAGGCCAAGAGACTGGGGCGAAGGCTGGGATTCTAAAATTGGGATGGAATGCTGGGAAATGGGTCACCACAAGAGCGGCTGCGAAGGGGTGGATCGAGCCAATAAATACAGAAGATGTTGCGCTGATGGGCATCTTGCCAAAGACTGCAAGAATCCGCCAAACTGCGATCCCTGTCCAGTCGGACAGGACAGGCACCACTGCTTAGTGATAACCAGTTAGGTAGAGAAATCATATCCAACATCGTTTCATCGTATCATATGCTTGATAATTTTTTTTAAACATGCACCTTCGATCAGACCACAGATTGCGAACTGAATTAAGAAATTTAAATGATAATATCAACGGTGAATGAACAAAAAGGACGCACCTGCATTTTCTGGATTACGCCAACACTGCAGCTAGAGCGCTAGTCCAAACATCTTCTAGAACTTTTGTAAATTTCATCGAATTGTTCATTACCTAAAATAAAGTTCACAAAAATATTTATCACATAATTAAAATTATTATTAGATGCGAATTTGGTAAATGTTGAGGCACGAAACAAGAACAACCAGACACGTTTCATTTGCGAGAGAAACGTACAAGAACAAGCAATTAACAATAGATCCTTGACTAAAGCCTATCCAAAGTCCACTTACCGCATCTGTTGCTTTTGTCCAACACTGGCAAATGGTCCACCATCTTTTTTTTTCACGAACTAGCGAATGGTAAGCAATTACGAAGCCACGCTAATGTTTCACATGATTATACACGATTTCTATCAATATTTAAAAATTACAAAACATTTACCTTTTCCCGGTTATACCTTACCGTACATATTTGAGATATCATCCAAACCATATCCAAGCGCATATCATCAAAAATCCGGAACATCCTTTACAATGAAAATGATACGATTCGGATTTTACAACGCACGCCAATTGGATATAAACGCAATATTTGCTCACCACATCACTTAATTATTCTCGATCTTTTATATGTTGAAGAAAATCGGAATAGCTAAATACACTGCTTCTAAGCACTTTTACGAACCACACCATGCGAAGAGTAGAAAAGAAATGAAAAATCACACGAGGTTGTTGCGTTTATAATGATCGATCATGGCGTCGTGTCGATGAACATTTTGGAGGGAGATCGATATCCCATGAGCTAGAGTAGCAGTTTGGTCGATTTTCAGCGAACAGGAACTCTATTGAGCGTAAACGAGATAGCAGATGAAACAACTCTATCTTCGGTCGATGAAATTATATGCTCGAGTTTTACAAATCGATTGTCGAATTTCATCGATCAAAGTTAGCGTTGTCCCTTCGCCTTTCTCACTTACTCCCTAGTGGAAGTACTGTAGCTGGGAAAATATGTTTTCCCTCCAAAAGCATGACTCGCTCGCCATCATTGATCACAGGCACGGGCATGGTAGGCACAGAAACCTCGTGTGACTTTTCAATTCTCTTCTGTTCTTCGCAAGGTGTGGTTCGTTAAAGTGTTAAGGAACAGTGTATTCAGCTATTTCGATTTTCTTGAACAAAAAATGATTGAGAGTAATTAGCTACATGTGGTAAGCAACAATTGCGTTTATATTCAATCGGCGTGCGTTTTTAAATCCGAGTCGTATCATTTTCATCGTAAAGGATGTTGCGGGTTCCGGATTTTTGGTGATGAGCGCTATAGTTAAAAGTGTATAACTCGTCGGTTTGGATAAGATCTCAAATAAGTATGGTAAGGCATAGCTGGAAAAGGTAATTTTTTTTCCATTCTTTTCAATTATTGCGTATCAGCAATCGTGTTTAATCATGCGGAACGCTGGCTGCCTGTCGCAAATGTTCTCCATTCGTTATTTCGTGGAAACATCCAGTTAAAAGCGTCCGATATAGATATCTTTTCCGCTTAGCTGATAACCCTGACGGTTATTGGATGGAATGGGTTAATTTTTGTTTCTGGACGTTTTCCTCAGAACTGGATGTACAAAACATGTACGTATGCTAGCCGGAGATTGAACGGTCAGACGTGTCGCGTGTTTCGTGACCCACCGTTTTCCAAGATACCAGATGCTGAAGATGAAAATGAAGGTGAAGACGGAAGGTGGGTAAATTTCGGTTTTCGGCGATGACCGATTAGAGATCGTTAATGGTAGGGCGCACAAGTGTTGAGTCGTTCGCGTACCGGCACTTCAGATTCCAAGTATGCGAGCCTTAGTTTCCTAGAAGCAAATAGTTTTTAGATTAGCATTCTTGGTAACGGTGTTGGCGTGAATCTACGATATCTACTTCATGCATCATCTGCAGCAGTCTCTTTGTGAACTTTTAGAAGGTGTAATGGGTTAAGGAGAGGTAGCAGTTATTAATTGCGCAGCAGGTATACCGAATAGGATGATTGTATAATTTCGTAATTCAGCCTCTTATTACTTCCATTAAACAAGTCCCATTGTTGCGTTAGTCTGATTAGACCGTAAAATTAAGCTATTCAAGCAGTAACGAAAAGTAGATCGCCTATCCACAGCAGTCTTGCGATGAACATTTTTTTTGCGTTCGATCTTCATTCGGTCCGAGGCTGTAAGGAGCCCAAGAGTAACACTTCGCTCAAGATTTGGCATTCCAAAATCGATTGTTTGGTTATCATTTGGGCACGGGAATTTTAAGGGAATAATTCTCTTTAGGAACATCTTTAGAAAGTTTGAAGAAATGCTAGAAATGCGCAATTATTCGGGATGTACCCAAACCCAAAAATGGAAAAGGAAATTGCACTTGTTGGGTGGAGGAAAAAAGGGAAACGAACCAACGAACGCGCCCCACCGCTGCCGCACAAATTTCCCGACATGACAAAAATAACTTAACCCAAGGTTTGTTAACCAACTGTTAACTACTTACGCGCATTTTCATCATCTAATTTCCTTCTTTTCCTTTTCCACGTTCATTTTCACTATCGTTCCACACGAACGAAGGACTCTGCAAAACATCAAGTTGGACGAGAGAGGAGAGAGCAAAGGGAAGAGACTTACTTCGCCCACCCACTTTTGATGGTTTTTTTTTGCTTTTACTGTTTATTGAGCCGTGTTTTTACATTTTCACATATACTCATCCAGAAGTGCTTTTCGCACTCGAAATCTGGCCACACGTGTTGCACGCATTTAACTTACAAGTTGCGAGCGTTTGGAATGTGCTTGAGACCAAGCTGCCGACTGTTCTTGACGGAGGTCCTGCCCGATCATGAACTGGACAGCAAATCTTCCGAAAACATTATCCATCCGCACCATTAACCACGGAACTTTTGTTCTAAGATATTTGCGATGTTTCTGGATAAACAGCCTTTCTTCAACCTCCAGCATGACTTCTTTCTTGCTAGCTTCACAAAGGTTCTCAAAAAGTATTAACTGCGACTAATTCTAGTGAAGAGGAAAGGCGAAGCGACGTCGCCTCGTGGGCCTTGTGGGGTGGCGTTCGGTTAGGTTATGTTGGGCCTTGTGCGCTGGAAAAAAATGTTGGAACTTGTTATTCACAAAAAAGTTTCTTTTTTAGGATAGGACAAATTCTATCGCCTGTTGGACGGTAGCGTCTGGCAGAGTTCACGAGAGTGGTAAGCAAACCCTCGATGCGATAGATCGTTATAACCCTTCCAACCGTCCGTGATAATGTGGGTGTTTGATCTTAAATTTTTGGCAATTATCTTGCGAAGGATGTCTTCGTCTCTACGCTCTACGATTTCTATTTAAAGAATCTTATGTTTCGCGGCGGCAGAAATACGTCTGGGATTGTATTTTCGTTTCGTGACGTAGCTCTAATCGATCGATTCTGCCCAAACACATATCGTCGGCTTAAATAAACCCAACACATTAGCTTTACCGTTCCAAATGGCACAATGCGTCCAGAGAAAAATTGGGATAAAGGAATCCTTCAAAAGAAAATTTAAACCATGCAAAGATGGAACAGTTTCGAATTGTTATCTGAGATCCAGTGCAATTTATTGTCTTGTGACAAATGCATATTTAGCGGTCCTTAGAAGCCGCTACTTTTTTAAGCCGCATGGCACATACCTTACAATATTGGTAGGATTTAAAGAGCCCTGTATTGTCTATCAGCATTGTCATCAATGCCGGCGTTTCTTTGCAGAGCAAGCCTTCTTTGCATTTTTCCCAGTAGTGTTTTCATAATTCCGTTAGAAAACATGTGATGGGCATCCGACACTGTAACTTACTATTTGATAACATTAAATCTTTTACCGAAATGACTTATGCTGTTTAATTGCGCATGTCCAAGATCGTGAATTGTAAGAGAAGATGAAAGTTTTCTTTTAGTTTCTCTGTTGTATATGAACTAGTACACATCCTCTGATATGTATGTTTCACCATTGTTGCCGTGTATTGGGGGTTCAGGCCTTCTCCGGGTAGCCTCCAAACCTTAATTCTGCCAAAAATTCTTAAATTAACTTTCGTCTGTAAATATAACTTTCCTCCAAAATTCGGGAGGATAATTCAGATTTTTTTTTTTGAAAATTCCAAGTGACGCTGGCGATTGATAGGGCTGATGTTTGGCTTCTTGCGCCAGTTGTATGCCTTGTAGCCAAATTTATGGATAATCCTGCGCACTGTCTCGCACGACATTGAAATGCCATGGCTTTCCTTTAGTGGTGTTGCCACAGTTTGAGCACTTATTTGTGACTTAGTTTCCACTATTCTTTTCACAACGCTGCACAGAATATCACAAATCGCGGTAAAAGCGGGAAATCTCAAGACAAATACAGAGCGAAAGCGACCGTGACCGAACGGTATAACAGTTACTTTAGCAGGATATATTTAAACTAAATAATTAATCAGAATCCTCGTGTTTCGCCCGGCAATTTAAACCCAACTTTTCACCTGATTTCAGTTGTTACAAAAAATATTAAGTTATAATGTAATATGTTACAAAAAATATAAATATCTCCTTTGTTTCCCTGCAAGTATTTCCTACTAATCATTTCTAGATATTGGCAGCTCTTTAGTTCACATTATACTTACGTTTCGAAATCGCTGTTTTTTATTTCTACCGTCAGCTCATGTCTCCTTCAATTGGAGGTTTATCTGTTATGCAGTAGAGTAACGCCAGCCGAATTTTCCTGAAAAAAATTGAGCACTTCCATATGGCCCCGGCTTCATGGTATAATCTATCGATTGTGGAACCTATGCTACATTCGTAAAGAATGAGCATTTCATCTTTTAGCGAGTATCTACCATAAAAGATTCGAGCAGATTTCTATGGTATGGAGCTGATAGGTCCGTGGCCTCGCCAGACTATGATTTTCCGCTTTGTGGTTCATAGGGTAGCCTCTTTTGCCGAGGTTATTGTAGCTTCGCCGACCATCGATCATGATATGATGATCCGTCATGGTTCCGCTGGCCACGTGTTTTTCTATGACTGTTTCGATGGTTTCCATTACACGGTCCGACACTAGCTCGAAGAAGCACCTCTTTGTCCTGCGGCAAATTCCTCCAACAATCTATTATTATTGGGCGTTGGCAGGCATTCTTCCACGATTTGCCTTTCGCTTGACGAGCAGAGACTCATCCACTTCGAAGGTCTTGTCCGGTCCGCCAAGTATTACTGGAATTTCGCGCATGTGTTGGGCTGCCGCTTCACGTGTTCAGGTGGCACCCAACATCCGTCGCGATCGTGGCATTGTCGCCATTTCGTGCCCATTCAAACAGAATATGTATGATGTCGCGCATCTTTAGTTTCGACTCGCGGAAGATGGTATGGTCTCGTACGCTTATTTCACGTCCCGCACATGCTGGCTTACGGTATACCCACCGATACTTATCGGACCGTCTTACCGCACGGTTCAGATTCATCGGGGATCCACATGGGGACGTCATCTCCTTAGTATTTCTATTGTTCTTCTTGATTGAAAATGTAAAAATCTCTTAATTCGCATTTATTTAACATCATCTACCTTCATTATCACAACAATATTTACCTGTTCAAGTCAATAGCAATTGATATAAACCCTTGGAGTGTTTTAATTTTTTGTTTAAGAGTTTCCTAAGTTGGTCTGCGTCGGCTTCTCTAGTGATTTTATGAAATAAATGAAGAAAGTTTTTGGAAGCAACTGTCTCAGTTATTGCTCGATTCTTTTTGAATCCTGTCCAGGAGCAGCATGCGATTATGGAATGTTAGAATGTTAGAATGTTAGATAGAATGAACAATGCATTTTTGTGTTGTGCTTCATCATCATCCAGCACAAGGTTTTAACCAATGTAAAACTTTCTGTGAATAGTCTTCATTGCTCAGCAACTGGTTGAAGGCGTATAACAAAGGCACCGTTTACTCTGCTTCGATTTCATATAACAAATCATATAAACATTAGCACCAAATGAAAACAGTTTTAAATGAACTAGGAAGGATACTTACATTGGTTGTTTGCACACAGTTACGAAACCAAATCACAATCACATCGATAGTTGTTGGGAACTTTTGTTCTGGCAATCTTTAGGGAACTTTGCTGGCATGAATGTTTGTATAATATATCAATATAAGCACTTCCTCAATCTCTTTACTGTAGCAGGGCAACAATATCTATGATGAACATCTTAATGAAGCGCAGTAAATGATCGATTCATTAGTGAAAAAGCAACATAAAATAACTAAATAAATCGCATTAACTTGCATAACACAACCCACGTCACTAACGAATGCAAGCAATTTGGTGCTTTATCGCAAAATTCACTATCAATTTAAAAATTTCCTCCACGAAATAAAAGGAACAGTACGGCACGTACAGGGTACGAGCACCACAACCGACCTTTCCAGTACTGTGGCAAAATGACATCATTGCTGGTACGGGAACACATTACAGCAGCATTGTGCTTCGAGATGGGTTCACACTAAAGTCGCTTCATTTTGTTGATTGCTGGTTGCTGATCACATCGAATGGGGTCGCAGCTACTAACGAATCTATTCGTGGCGTTGAAATAGTCAAACAGCGTCTGCAATTCAATCATACGCTCTGATGTGCTTCGTGTATATTAAACAAATATTTGTGACAATATCACTGAAGAGAAGAGCTATCTACTTGACGAAGTATATTGTAAGCTAGTAGCCATTAAAGTACATACTAAAATACTATATATTCCCCTTCACCATACATTGCAGAAAGTTTGCTTTCATGTGATATCATCTCTATTTAATTATAAAAATTCACGCTAACATTTGATATACAGTAATCCTTTCGCATCTCTATTTCTATTAACATTTACGAGCAATGCATACCCTAAAACTAACTATACCTATCAACAATTCAAACCTTACAGCTAGACGATCACAACCATTTCAATCCATACCTTAAAATTAGCTGAATCTATCAACAATTTAAACCTTAAAATTAGCTTATCCTGTTACGTTTGTCTGTCGATTTCAGTTGTAGTTCTTTGTTTCGAGGGTTTGAATGAGACAATATAAACATTAGAATCTTTTCTGTGTCCTGCATTGTAAAAGTATCATCACCATAGGATATGAAATTGATAAATAAGTATTTCACGTTAATCAAATCTCCGATTTTATATTTCATAGTTCCCGTCCACGACATTGGCTCGACCACGAGCAAGTCATTAGGAAAGCCCGATCAAAAATTTTATCCCGCAACCGTAATGCCAGCGGTGTTGCTCTTGCGATGTACAGATAATGCTGGACATTTTTCATACACGTAAGGTTTAGCGTGTTTCACATTTCTTGGCGGAAACGAAAGAAAGTTATGGTTTGTTTTTTCATGTGCCAATTTGGGTGACCGCTTTAGTGTGTGTTACAACTGTTACAACTTTCGAAGATATATCATATTCTAAGCATACATTTCTTAGCCATTCGGAAATATTGGTTGCGGTGTGGTTAAGTGGAAATTTAGAACACTTGAGCGAATACGTGGTCAAAAGACCTTCATCATTTATGTAATGGGAGGTTACAGCACAGAAGTAGCTTCTGTTTAAATCGGTCCATCCATCCGTGGTCAATGCTACGTACTTGGCCATGCCTATTTCATCCTTAACTGTTTTCATCGTTTCATTAGACATTATCGGAATTAAAGCTTTTGTTACGGTTTTTCTGCAGGAAACTTTATAAGTGGTGTTTAATGCCGTAACGAATGGATTGAAACATTCTTCTTCTACTATTGAAAATAGGTGATAGCCCCCCGGACTATCATTTCTATTAGGTTCATAACCACGTGCCTGTAGCCTTTTCCGTCGAGTCTATTGTAGCTTCGCCAACCATCATGTTCATGATGGTGGTTCCGCTGGCCACGTGTCTTCCTATGACCGATTCGATGGTATCCGTCGTACGGTCCTACACTAGTTCGAAGAAGCACCTCTTCGTCCTGCGGCAAATTCCTCCAATAACCTATTATTGTTGGCCGTTGGCAGACATTCTTCCACGATTTGCCTTTCGCTTGACGAGCACGGACTCATACACTTCGCTGGTCTCGTCCGGTCCGCCAAGTATTACTGGAATTTCGCCCATGTGTTGGGCTGCTGCTTCGCGCAGAATTTTGAATCACTTATAAAGTGTTCTCAGGTGGCACCTAAAATCGGTCGCGATCGTGGCGTTATCTCTATTCCGCGACCATTTAAAAATCAAGTGTAGATTCTTAGCTTCCGATCTTCATCTTCGATTCACTGAAGATGGTATTATCGCGTCCACTGACCTCGCGCCCAGCACATGCTGCTCTACGACATACACCCATCGATACTTATCGGACCATCTTACCGCACGGTTTAGATTCATCGGGGATCCACATGGGGGCGTCACCTCTTCAGTCTTTCTATTAATTGTTCAGTCATCTTCCGTCTTTCTATTAACTTCTATCCTTCTGCTTTCGTATCCATCTGTCTATCAACTCGTGTCCGTAGTTACTTACCGAGTGGTTGCACGCTATTTCACATTGTTTGAATATTTTTATTTCAATATACAAACAATCTTGATTCGACAATCGTAGAATGGTAGAAGACCCAAAAAATTAACAATTCTTATTTATTGAACATCTACTTTTGAACAATACTTACCTGCTCAATAACAATGTTTATTGTTTGTTCAATATGGCTGCTACACGTGAAGTTTAGAGACTTGAATTGATTTACAATCTGCGATGTATGTTCTTATCCGGTTGCAACGTTACGTTTCTATTATGTTGCGCTTAATGCAACCAATTTCGATTTTCGCTGCTATACGCAGAAATAGTTTGTAGTCAAAGGTTTGCTAAGGATTAATATCGGGTGATTGGGGCAAACCAATCAGAAAACCTGATCTTTCGATCCACAAACCATTTGTTTACTGATCGTGTAGTATGCTCGTAGTATTGCTGTCATTATCCTGTTAACTGTTGTTAATAAACTGTTCATGCAATGATATTTCTCGTTGAAAAAAGGCAACATAAAGGTTTTCAATATCTCAGTATATTTTAATTGGTCCATTTTTTTATGTATAATCATAGAGTAGTACATCTATATTCCATATAATTTTACAACTAAAGGACAATTTAAATGCCTGCAAATATATAGAGAATTAGTGCGTGCGTTAACAACTGTACAGATTGAAAAATTGTCTTGTTTCGTCAGTATGTGTAAGCTATACACAATATGCAGAATCAATATGATTTTTTCAAAAACATTTACTTTAATTGGCCTGTGCCGGAATTTGTATTCCATCCGATATTTCCTCCGATTTCGTCTGTTCGTTTCTTTTGAGGGCAGAAAATGTTTCATTCATCGCCAACTTTCTTTGAATCCTTTGAGTTTTAATAGATGGTTCTTCCGGATTGATGAAATTCTAGGAATGGTTGATGGTCGCAGATGAGCGGATTGATGCGGTCCAGGTGCTTATGGCACAAAAGCTTTCAGAAAACGTTGCATGTATCAAATCTCATTGTCTGGCCGTTGGTAGCACAGCGCACGCATAACCACGTCCCGGCTGTGTTTTCGGCTCCCTTCGCAATCAAGGCAGCGATCGTCTTTTCGTTCATTTTTTTATAGAGGATTTGGCATTGCGGCTATTGCCGTTGTCAATCGTACATACGTAGTTTGCAGTTTTGTAGTTTTTAACTTTAAGCTTTATTTGCAATGCATCTTGCTCGAGGTCATTGTGTATCCCAACCAACAGTCGGTCATAATCCGTGTTCCCGGCCGCACGTTTCGTGAAACTAATTCGTACAAAACCGCCTAGTTTCTGCACTTCGTAGTTTCAAAAAAAAAAAATCCTTTATCTCACGGCAGATACCGCCAACAGCCCAAACACTGTTGTTGACGGTAACTCTGCCACGGTTGTACTTACGTTTGGTAAGTTTACTCTCATCTATCTCCACAGTTAGTAACTCACCTGTGGCAGAATCGACCCCTCCAATCTGCGCAGTGTGCGTTGACTCCGCACCGTAAACGATTTCGCGCAGTTTGGCATAGAACTTAACGACAGTGTTCTTTTGCCTGCTGCAGTTCGATTGCGCGGGTTTTACACCGCGAGCCCAATCAAACAGCAGAATTAACTGCTCGAGAATCGTCAGATTAGACTCTGCGAAGAAGCTGTCGTATCGCAATGTACGCGACGAGCCACTACACGCACTGCAAGACCAAATGAATTTATCACTGGTTCTGGTAGTGCTCTTCAGCTTCATGCTTTTCCCGCACTTCGCACACACGTACGTTGACTGGAGGAGTCGTGCTTGCATTAGAAGCAACAGGATCTCTTTATTCACTTCCTGGCCCAACAGGTCCAAGAGTTCCGGCACGGTGTTTACATTCAGAATTGGTGTAATTTTTTTTATCTGATGCTGCGGCATCAACAGGTTAATTGACACAAACAGTAGAGGTTTAACGTTCCGATCCTGCCATAAAATTAATAATTTTGCTCCGTACTCCGTGAGAGGAGAAGGTACTAATCTCTGGTTTTTATTGCCTGGCGATGAGGTTAGTCTCTCCACTTGGTGAAGCGAAAATAATCTTTGAATTTATTTCGTATCTTATCTGCCAGATTTGACGGCCTCAGTGTTGTCACAATTCAGAGCCTTCTACCCCTGTCGTTCATTATTGGTTACAGAATCGAATAGATTGAACGAGCCAAGTGGGTTAGATTGAAATTGGATTGTTGTTGTAACAAGAGATTTCATTTACATATTTCATGCCGAGACTACTATTAACGTTAATCGCCACCGACGGGGTGTCTAGACACTCCTGTTCGAAATATTCCACGTAATACTTTTGTGGCCTTTTTTGTGCATAGCCACTCCGTCAACATTGCACTCCAATTTTAATAGTGTTTTTTCAAACGTTCCATCAATGGTGACTTGTTAAATTGCCCAATCTTTTCAATTGATAGTAGATAAAATAAAGGATTAACACAAAATCCTGTAACCTTCTTAAACTTTTTTCTCATTCTTACCAACGTGACGAAGCCAATACTCGCCCTCGTCTTATATTGTTCTAGTCACAAATAAACTTTCTCTTTCCCGTGTGGACAAGCTTCTTATGGGATTTAAATTTACCCTTACTTTTGAATGATTTATTGCAATTATCAACATCGCAAATAAAGTTTCTCTCTGTCGCATGTGAGTTTTCTGATGTAACACTAAATTTAGTTATAGAACAAATTTTCTTTTACCAATGACAGTTAAATTTTTGGGGCTTATAATGAAAGTTAATGTGCCTTTTGTAATCTATGTTCTGCAAGAAATGTTTTATTGTATGTGCGTCTAGTTAAAAGGATAATAGTTTTCATGCTTGAATTGATGTACGATCAACCGGTAAACGATGTTTCTTCGAAAATTGCAATTTGTAAAGTTACATTCAAGGAGCCGCTACATTTTTCTTTGTCTTCTATTTTCATTATTTCAGTTTCTTCTATTTTTGAATTCGCTCTCGTTGTTCATGCTATAAAAATATAGTTATATTCGATTTGCAGCAATAATTTGGCAAATACTACATCTACTGAAAATATGTTGTGTGGCTTAAATGTTTGTGTTTCATTCGATATTGGACATTCTGTGTGTGGATGGTCGAATCAGCGGGATTCGCGAAACACTCCGAATGGTTTACGGTGTCGTGCTTGAATCCCTCATCGTTAAGGCCGTGGTAAGCCCTCCAGCAGTCTGCCATAATGCCAGAACCTGCTGCGACGTTTCTTTCAATAATCGGGAGCAACGTGTTCTTATCTCGTTTTTCGACTATTTCAATGAAGAACTCCTTCGTTTCGCGACAAATTCCATCAACAACCCAGACCTGATTGTTGGTGGAGGAGCGGCCTATTTGCGTGGGATCATGCAACTTTCGTCGATCTCGACGATTTGATTAGGCCCACTAATCATTTTAGCATTTCTGCGGATGCTCGCAAAAGCGATGGTCCGTAGCGTTTTAGCCCATGTGTAAACGCATGTTCTAGAGAGCCCCAGAATTGTTACTATATCTTTGGACGGTGTGCGTGCCGGCCGTGACCACAAATAGATGAGGAGCAACGTCTCTTTCAGCTTGTTGGAGTGCGAGAAAACAGAGGAGCCCCGTATGATTCCCTTCTGCGATCCCCAGGACAGGACAAAGCTCTGTTTTCGCGCAGTTCCAAATGTAAAAGTCCGATTTTCGCGAAGTTGTTACTTTTTTCAGGCGCATCGCCTGATTGCACTTTACACAATTTTCACTACACTTTAGAAGATCTGCACGTATTAAACTCCGTCCAGACGAGCAACAAAGTTATCGCGATAACTTTCTCGCCCTACTGTTTACATACGATTTGACAGCTCCAAAAGAAGTTCTCGCTCGTTCTCCCTTGCTCGCTTGCTAGACGTGCATTGCAGTTATCGCGATAACTTCTCGCCGGATTTGTATGGGATGACGTTTAATTTAGAAGTTCTCGTCGAGAAATTCTCCAACATTCGTCATCGTCTGGACACGGTTTTAGAAGCTTTACCAAACCTTGCGTATCACCGCAGCAGAGATTGGTAAGTTCCAAAAGACCTTTTACATTCACGAGTTGATCCATCGCAGCGAACGTTGAATCTGTAAAGATCTACAATAAGAGTGTTTGTACGTTCGGGCGCGCAAATCTGTATGTGAATTTTGGCGGTTGATTTCCTGTCATTCAAATGTCGATTCATTAGGCAGTGTCGATTCATTAAGCAATACTGTCTTGTCTTATCAAACTGCGTTATCTAGTGTTTTCTTAGCATTGACAGTAGTAGGGGCTTCTTGTAATGCCATAAATGTTTTGCACGATTCATGGGTCGGTCAGACTCACTTTGACGTGCCTAGTATGAAATAAAACTGAGGAGTATAATATTGACTAATAATAAAAATAATGAAAGATTGGAACACCTCCGATCAACGGACGTGCGACGGATTCCCTGATAAAGTGAAAGTGTACTATTATTGGGACGCACGTTCCGTCGCGGATTTGAACTACTAATGGCCACATCGATGATGGACTTACCAACCAAAAAACAAGGACCAAAAATAATTCGCATCTCGTATCTTTCCCATAATTGGCCATACTTCTAGGCGAAGAATTCTATGGGTCTCTAGATGCATTCCATCAAAATATAGCGTTACATTAATGTATCTCAATGCCGGAAAATGTTCAGAAATCAATCCTCATTTGCCTCTTGATACACATAATTTCTTTTATCCATTTCGAATCTTTACACAAATAGTAGTTCTATGAAATCATTACAAATCAAGAGGCTTTTTGAATTGATAATTTAGTATTTGTTTATTAGCCGGAAGGAGAGACAACTAAATAGATTTTCTCGTTACTGGAGAATTAAAATCGCTGCTTATCTGTGCTTAAATGTCTAAGTTATATTGCTTGAAGTCAGTTTGACAACAGCCACGAAATAAACTTTCGTACAGCAGTTCTTCTAACAACCGTGGAAAGTTACTCCAAGTGTTAATGCTATTAAATTTCTAAATTTGATTCCATTTGGTTTCTGTTTTGAATATCTTTTTGGGTTTTGGTCAATCAAAATGAAAAGTATTGCAAAAAAATCAATCAATTACTGCCGTCTCCACGGCATATTTTTTCAATTTATTTATAATAACAAAAGAATTAGATTCATTCGTTTCATCATGAAAAAGAGTGTAGCTTAAAGATACAAAAATCCAAAATGATACCAAACTGCAAACGCTGTGATGCAGATCGTTTCGTACGTTGCAAGTCGAACTAACGCTGCCGCACAGGAGAGATGTGATGCATGCATACACACAACAACTTAAATAAGACCAGATGAACCAACACACACACACACACACATTCCCCATTTTACAACGTGGACAACGATAGATCACAACGGAGCCAATATCAAGGTATTTATCTCTGATTCAATGAGTTCTTTCCATTTTAGGCAAATAATCAACCCTAAATGAGCGAAATATTTATATGGGTATGTTTTTTAATCTTCCCCACAGGATTGTGTCCTGTTGTTAAAACGATGAAACCAAATATCAACATTATCATCATCCGGTTGAGTCTACAATTGAAGGAATCCAGCTGTGGAGCTAGCAACTCATTTGCCGATATGTGGGCTGCTATTTGTTTACTCATCTTAACAGCAAACTATCAACGATGACTGAGTGTCGACATGCATCAAATGCGATGATAATCTGCTAGCTACCTACGCCTCAGGTTTTGTTTATAAGTTGTAATGTGTAAATGCAGCGAAAGTTATTGTAGGGATTATTGGGGAAACGCAAACATTTCGTGTATAAGTTATTTAGTATAGTTATTTAGTATAGGAAATCGATTGGACAAACCTTGTGACCATATCCTCTCAAACCGATTCTCAGCATTGACGCATCAACGATCCGCCACAACTTTGCTGTGACAAAACCAAAATGATCTTGACTACACTCCGGCAACATCAGTAAGGAATAAGAACAGATTCATCAAAGGATAGTAAAGGATACAAAGGCTAATGTAGAACGAATGTATATTAACGCATCAGCTGTGTGATGGGACGTCCGATGTTATCATCGTTCGTTATACAAAAGGACTACGAACTGATACAAGGAATTGCAGGAAGAATGGACATTGGTTTAAAAAATCTCATCTGATCGTCTGTGCATCGTTTGAAAACAATTGTTGAATTTCGGATTTAATTAAATCCACCAGATAATACTACAAAGCATCAGTAAGGGGAAGCATGTCCTATCTCATGCTTTACGCTTCGATCACATGGTTTCCCTGCGCTTCGAAAGTGAAAAAGTCTACGCCCTGATTATCATTAAACTGGAATGGATTCAAACATCCAGACAGCAACGAGTCGACCATCTTCAATGACACAGCCTCGATTGTATGCCTATGGATATATCGAAATACTATCTAAAACGTTCAACAAACTGATGATACAGTTGTCGGATCTGAATGCAAAGGATGATGATCAATAAAAACTGACACAACATCGGCAAGAATTTAACACAACCCAGAAGAGGCGAGCATCATTTGATGGAAAATTTTGGAAAACAGCTGCTATGAACGAGATCTGCGGTTGTCACGTCAATGTTGATGGTGGTGACATCGATGTTGATTAATGTTGTTGAAACGGTTTTGTAAGGATAATGTTATGTCAAGTGTCTTGAGATGGTTTGAAAAATCAGATAAGTAGATAGCTGCGTGGCTCAGGTATATCTATTAAAGGTTTGATGGTCGATACGGCGGAAGAGAAAGCAGTTCCATATTCATGTACAAAAATCAAATAAGGAGATAACTGCGTGGCTCAGGTATATGTATGTTTGAAAGAATGGTTTATGTAGGGTAGCTTTTAAAACGCGTCAAATTTGTGTTCACGGAATTGTGTGTTTCTGATGATGATGAAATGCTTTACGGAATTTATTTTTCTGTAGCAATCGTAACGAATCTATTAAAGGTCTGATGGTCGATAGGACGGAAGAGAAAGCAGTTCCATATTCGTTTGAATGAAATGTGAGAAATAATAACTATAATTTGAAAGGAAGTTTAGAAAAAATTATTAGTTTAAGGAAACGAAGGAAAGGAGGAAAGGTTAGGTTAAGATCGGTTGTTTAATTTATTGCATTGGTTGTTTTTATTATTGCATTATTTATAGTATTGCCAGAATGCTGATCATGAAGGTCGCAGTTTTCTCAGCGTATGTATTACAATAAGGTGCGTAGCTGTTTGTAGATTTAGTGTCGTTATTATACCAAACATAAATATTGGTTTCATTATATTTTATGTTACTTTTTATATGATTGTACGTTAATCATGTAGCATTTTCTATATAAATCATTTCGGATTGTATTACTAAATTGTTTTATGAATATCTGGTGTCACGGTATGAATATTTAAACTTCTCCGAAATTATGATGCAAGCGGTTTTCATTTCGATAATGTATGCATGGGAAAGTACGGTAGGTAGGTATGATAGCGTTTATCCTTGCGTCCTGGGTTTTGAGTGCCATTGGAAATATCGGTGAATATAAAATACCGAATCCTATTAATATGGGGTTGAATATGCGTTTGTATTGCAATATATTCTATGTGTTAGGACCAGTTCTCATCGATGTATCGCGAAACAGATGTTTATAGGAACAGTATTAATATATGTGCAATCTATAAGACATTTCAATTAGCCGGAAACCGCAATACTTGTTATTAAACGTCTGTATACATGTATACGTAATGCGTATGTGCACGTATTAAACGTATTATCCGTTCAATAATCGATACTGCTATGGCAAAGCTATGAACAGAAGTGTTGAGCTCTCTTAAAATAGCTTATTTTAGGCAATGCTAACCGTCGCTATGATGCTCGTCGAGGTATTTATTTGGCCCAAGTGATTTGCTTAAGGTATAGAGTAACGCGTATGCGTTGGTGATCGTTATGGCTGCCCTATCTATAATAGGTTTCATCCTCGAGTTGAAGGATAGATTATCAGTCTGCATACTGGTGGAATGGTGGGTCCGTCCAAAGTAATCTACCGGTCTGTTTATTGTTGTTTAATTCTCATGAGTCGGCTTCTAAAAATAAATGAATAAATTAGTTAATTTTTATTTCAGTTCGTATGAATGGGGTATTACGTGGATCAAATTCTGCTTTGCTGTGTTTTGACACGGTCCATGATAGTATCAATTGTATAGCGGTGATACTTGTTCGTCGTTGATGGTGGATTAGGTATCATTATCTTTGTCTGCAGTACGCTGTGGTGGGCCAACAGTGTGAATAGCGGGAAGTGTCATCAGCGAAGTCGATGGAACGATAGAGTCGCGGTTCAAAACTTGTTAATCAGGTACATCAATTCTATACAAGAGGTTTCTTTCATTTTTGAAACTCAGGCAGGCGCTAAGAAGACAATTTAATATCAACAACGTTGCCCTGAAATGAGTACTAAGTACATTTATCAACTTGAGAGGCACGGTTTCGAGGAGGTGATCGATGTAATTGTTCCGCTATGCTGTTGTCCTAATGCTGCGCTATGCTGTTGGCTAATTGTCCAGATACATCCTGAGGATGCTTGTTATCGGGAATTAAGGCTTCGTCACGTCTCGTGAGATGCTGCGATTGAGATAGATCTCCAGTTTATAAATTCTTGTAATAAATTTTTTCGTGTCTACATGCTGGAAAATTTCTTTCTAAGTAAATAGCATCTTGGTACGTCTCTCCTTTATCATGCGCAGCGACAAGCAGGGTCAGATGGTAAAAAAAAATATAACAACAAATGTCTCACAGTGTTTCCTTCTTTTATGTTTATTTTATTCAAAACCGCTTCACATTTAGGTATCAATTGTACAAGAATAACAGTAGTTTGCAGTAGGATTTCTTTGTTTGATCTGTTTTTCCTCATATCTCCGTATTTTAAGTAGTAATTGAGCGACTGCCTGATTCGTTCTCCTGTTTAAGTTTGTTGCTGTTTGCTTGTTGTAAAATTCTCTCCGAACCTATATTTTCACCTTGCCTATTATCACCTTGGCTAAAGTACCCTTAACCGACAGATAACTTTAATGACTGATTCCTGGGTCATGATTGATTCATAGTTGCAGCATTCTCGAGCGGTGGATTATTGGCACTGACAGGGAATATCATTTGAATTCGTTAATATATTTCACGGTTACCTATAATTTCACGACGAAGTAAGCATTTGACGATATCTTCTTGACGATAGATTAGGATCAACGATCTCAATCAACTAAAGGGATTTGGTGTTCAACTCCAGAGGCTCACATACATAATGTCGATTCTATGATGACACATTTCCTCACATCTCCCCAAGGATCACATTGTGTAAGTTATGCATTTTTGGCGCATATTTTATCGATATTTAATACCCTATTTCAAAATAGAGTATAATGACGCATTCGAATGTTCCGTTCTAGAGTAGCTTGTGCTCCCTTATTTGGCGATTGCTCCCCAACAACTCTGCATGTTGTCAACTGATAACAAACGCGTTTGTGATCGACGAAGTTGTTGATGTCTGCGTTGTCGGTCGATGAATTAGTACGCAGTAACTCTGGTCTGCTGCACCTGATGATCTGTCCATTTGTCGATCGAAAGTATCTTCTATCCATCTGAACTATTGATCCTCTCAAGTCAACGGAAATGAAACGGTTTTGTGTAAGAGTTTGACTACGATTGCTTTGTTTCTTAACTTCAATACGACGTTCACAGTTTCCGCAAAGGATGCAGCAGGATATTCATGATAATTATCTCCCCTCCACATTATCCAAGACGATGCTGCTACTATCTCTGTTATTCATCATTGGAAGTTTTCCGGTTGTCTATTTGGTGCTCTTTTTGAGAATATCTGGGTTGTCGGATGGATTTTTGTAATGATGTATTCGTTGATGAATATGCAACATGTTCCATAGTTACTATTTGGGAGCGTCGCTTACGTTGTTCAGCTGTATTGTTGTTGATCTCTTCTTCAAACCTGGTAAGCAGTTGTTGTAGGTTGTTTCGTAAATGCATGAGTTTGGCTGAGTTGTTCGTAAGATATTTGTGCATTTCTCATAGAAAACATCTGTTAGTTCCGATGCATTGTATAGTATTCCACTTTTGGTAGTTGCCGATAATGTTCTAAAACTTTTCTTCGCGTTTTAAAATCAATTTTCCGGCGAAGCTCGTTGTCCTTACAGTACGCTCGTTGTCAATGTGGCGATGGTTAACGGTGCGCTCGTCGTGATATTTCGTTGACTTTGGGTGTGCCAATAATGTAGACCTCGATGCCGCTGATGGTAGTTTCTTCAATTGTAACGCTTCATCGAGTATGTTATCTACTATCACTAAGCTTGCTAACTATTTGTGAAACAATTTTAGCTTATCTGGTTTTACGTTATTTGCCTATCAGATAAGTTCTCTTCCTGAGAATAGTCCCTATTTTAAGCTTTCGATTTTCTAATTGATTCCATATGCGTAAAGGATCATTCTCTGGGAATTAAATTTTCTTATTTAATTGTTCGTTAGTTCTGTGTGGTTTTCCAATGTTCTTTATAGAGTGATGTATTTTTCTTTTAATAGTGTCTATTGTTCATCTGCACCTGGTGCTCCTGCTGTCCGCTTCGTTGTTTTACTTTTTTTGGACTAAAAAGGTACACGTTTCCTGTAGATTTTACGGTTTTACGGTTTTACTCTAGATTGACTTGTGCCTGTTCTATTTCAGATTATAGAAATACTCGTTGTCCTATTGCTAACTAGGCAAACGAATCTTGTACCTTATTATGATTCAGTAAACTGTAAATTCCATTCAATAGGAGTACAGGAAACTCCAGTAGGATGAGTGGAATAAATAAAGTAATTGTGGGAAATGAAAAGGAAGGATCTAGAGAAAGAAATAACAGAGTACTTCTCAGGAGAAAGTTAAACATGATTAGAAGAGCACCTTTGGCAGACGGCGTCAAGTGCATTCTTAAGGGACAACCAGTCGAAAGTACTCTATACTCTATACTGATAAGGTAGAAGATTTTTAAATCATCGGCACGAGGCAGGTAGCCTGAGGCAGGGAGTATAGTAGTAATGTTTTTGATGAAGAGGACTCTTTTTTACTGAATCGTTCTACCGGCAAGTCGACGTTGCAGTCGAGTGGTTTGCTTTTAATCTCCAATAAAAGAAATTGTACGAAAGTTAATACAACAATTTCATAACTGGCTGAACAGATGGGGAGAAGGGACACTATCTAGTGGCACTCCTTTAGAGTATACATAAAGTATAGAGTATAAAACGGGTATAAATAATGACAATTTCCGATTGAATCTAGTCCGCTACGCTTTACACCCGGGTGGGGGGGTCACGTTTGCACGCGAAACTTCAGCGACCATCGCTCCTTCGGGCGGATTAAGAACTAACAGAACGGATAGATTAAGAACTAACATGAAAATCATATATAAACGACTAGAACGTTTATTTTCCCTCGGCCCTCGCTGGTGATAACCGCTTCGGTTCACCATAACTTGGAAACCGATCTTAGAAAGAAAGGTCTGTCTGTCCCTCCAGTACAAGGAGAACGAATATCACATGGCGACCGTGACAGTCGCAACAAAGTTGTTGCGACAGTGACCCGAAACGAAACGTTAGATCAGTGCAAAAGTGACATAAAACGATAGTGCAGTGCGTGTAGAATAAATTGTGAAGAGTAAAAATTAATCAGGACATGAGAAACGAAGAGCTTCGGCGTGTTATCATTGAGAAAGTAGTGGAAATCAGTAAATACGCAAACATACTGCGCAAAGGCATATCGATCAAGATGATACAATTGTCAGCAGTTTTGGTCACGCAACAACGAGTAAATTACAACTCGTTGTGTAGAATGCTCTACGGGTTGGCTAACGTAGAGGCAGAACTATCCACCAAACTAGAGGTAGCCGCGAATAAGCTACTAAGCTAACATGGACGTTAATAAGAACATTGCCCGAAAAAGTAGAAAACGCAAGTACAAAATCACAAACTACGCAGCGTGGGTAGGAGGAGAAATCAAAGCGAAAACAGTGCATGTAACTGTGACTTTAAAGGCAAGTGGAGCAAGAGAAATAATTGTGAAAGTAAAAACCAAATAGTAATCATGCAAGATGGGTTCTAAAGTATCCAAACAGGTAGAAAACAAGGGCGATGCCTAGGTGACTATAATCAATAACCATGATCAGCACAGCATACATTTCGACCAGCAAAGTCTTTTACTATGGTATAATTGTGTCTTACTAATAGTGTTAGTGGTGCTTAAAGTCTATCAGGCATACAAACGCCGCGAGAAAAACGTCGCGTTAAAAGCAGCCCGATCGGTAGCAGCCATGAATCGAGTATAATGGAGCTGCTAAGAGAAACCATTAAGAGGATACAGTCCTCAAAACAGAACAAAACACCTGTTATAGTGAAAACACAACGGCAGTGTAGATTCCAGTTAGTAGAAGTGATGAAAAAGAATAAAAGTGTGAAAGTTGTCGAAAACTATAGCGAATCATGTGCAGTTAGAGCAACAAATGCGATCGATACAGAACAGTTGACGGCAAGAATAAAGTGCAAAAACATTGGAAAGGCAGTGAATATGTTGGTTCCGGCAACAGGAGGGTACCTGATCCTATCGACCTCGAAAGGAATAATGGATCACTCTGAAGCAGAAAAAGACCGAATTGGGAGGCGTCGGGATAGCCGTCATTAAACAGCCAACGCAGATGACAGTGGAAAAACAACTGGCAACATAACTCCCGGACGACGAAGCGGTACACAAGGCAAGCAATATGATAGTTTTTTTTTAACAAATGGAAGACATCAAAATTACAATCACGAAAACAAAGAACAAAAATCAAAGCCGAAATAAGTGTTAAAAAGGAAGTGACTGCCGGTAAAAGTGCGTAAGACGATATTGTAAAACAAATGTGTGCGTAAGACGATATTGTAAAACAAAAATTGAACGTTAATGTAAAGTGTCATTGGAAAAATGGGTAATAACTCAAGCAATTCGATAGAGGGCGATGCCCAGGTGTAGGTAGTGAACGTGCAAGAGGAACACACGGTTCACCACCAAAATGCTCAAGAAATCCTATATATAATAGCGGCAATGGTACTAGCGCTATTTATTGAGAAAGTGCACGACTTGTGCAAAAAACGGGAGCGGAAAAACGCGCTACGGGCCGCCAAGTCCGTAGCTACGTTAAACACAGTGTAAAGAAACCGAAAAACAACAATCGCGATGGAAAAGTGTTCCACAGCCATACAACGGATCAATAGATCCACACCACTGATAGTGGACACCAAAAGAAAGAGCATGAGTCAGCTCATTAACGAATTAGTAAAGCAAAAAACAGTGACCATAGTAAAAAATTATCAGAACTCTTGCGCGGTGTTAAAGACGGCCGAAGTGATGATTGACAATATTAGAGTGCAAGTGAAGGCCAAAAGTTTGCCCAACGCGGTGAAACAGCTTCTGCCGGCAACAGGGGGCTACCTGTTGATCTCTACTAGCAAAGGTATAATGGCCCACACCGAGGCAGCCAACGCCGGTCTAGGAGGTGTCATAATAGCGGTAGTGGCTCAGCAGGACCAGCTGTAACAATACCGTAGTCACCTGTACCAGCATCGTCGGCAGCTGTACGGCATCAACCGGCAAGTGCAGTATGCGTGTTATTTTTTTTTTCTCCTTAGTTATATAAGTAATTAAGCGCTATCCCCTATGCCTTCGCACATAGCACATAGCTTCGTTAACTTAAAATTAGAAGCCCTTAACCAGATGTTAGCGAATCTCAGAAAGGCACCCAATAGGAAATATAAGCTAGCGACTATTAAGAACAAATTAAAAGATATAAAAAACATCTATGATCAGTGCCTCACAATCATAGAAGACATAGAAGATAAATCTCAGGCGATATTTCTAACAAAATTAAGGCAAATTTACGCCGAGACTAAACTGTCACTAGAAGCCAGACTAAAATCGCCTAGATTAATATCATTTAAAATTCTAGTTAAAATAATAATACAGTGGACCGCGTTGTATCAAAAAAGCAAAATGGCTTCCCCACTCGAACTAGTTAAAGCAATACCGCAGCTTATCCCCTCTTTCGACGGGGATAGCTCACGAACTGATGGAGTTATCGCTGCTCTAAAAGCATGCGAAACAATCATCACTGCAGAAACCAAGAATCTGGCTATACAAATCATCCTATCCAAATTCACGGGTAAGGCAAGAACAGCAGTTGACCAAAATCCTGCCTCGATTCAGGCTAACGTAGAGCCTGAATCCAAAATCCTGCCTCGACTAAGGAAATCATTAAATGGCTAGAAACTAAATAAGCTTCCCGTGTCTCCGGACACGATTCTAGCTAAACTAAATGCAACAAAACAAACCGGTGAAATTACTAAATTCACCGATGTTGTTGAAAAACTCACGCTCGAGTTAGAAAACGCATATATTAGTGAAGAGATTCCGCTGGATACAGCAGGTGGAATGGCTGCCAAAGCTGGTGTTAAAGCGAATGATTTTTTTTTTTGGAACATACGAGAACCTCAACCATTACGACATTTTTACCATTAATAACAAGGTAACAGAAAACAGAAACACACTCCTCTTCAAAGAACTAAATCTAAAAAATGTGCATCCATCCCATCTCAAAAATGTGCTATACCTAGAACCCGGAGCCGCGTTGAGGACGAACAAGGTGGAGATTCAACACGAGGTGCAATTTGACCTGCCGGCAACTTTCGGCCATTTTGACCTCTCTTGGAACGAAACCGCCGATTTCGAAGTGCCCGATTATGCGACAAACACCATACCGAAGGTGGGAAACCTTTCGACGCCCTACTTGTCCCAGGAAGTGTTGCAGTCCGCTGCGGTGGACATAGCCGAGCTCAAGAAACACGAGCCGGTACTGCATCGCGTTCTAAAAGCACCAGGCCGACACCCGTACGCAACTATGATGTTTTTGTTTGGAGTTGCAATTATGGCCATCATAACAACCCGGGTGCAGTTGGGCCTGCATTGGCAAACCGGCGTGTCCGCTACGCACCAACGCCAGGAGGAAAGCGTCGACGACCACCCGGAAATCGTAGTGGAAACAAAAATGTTCGACCCGGAATGCTTACCTCCGCCTCCTCCACCATGCAACGAAGCCTAAAAAACCCCATTTGCCATAAAGTATAAATAGGGACGGGGCAAGCATGGGTGGACATCAATCGTCAAAAATGTCTCTAAAAATCAACATCGCTGCCGCCATCGTCGTCGTCTACTGGATCCTGAGGGATGTCGCCAGAAGTGTTTTCTACCTCGGCTGGAGATGCCTACCAGCCCTGCAGATCGAGATCCAGGCTCACGAGTGGAAGCGACGGTTCGATCTAGCCGTGGTCGGCCTAGGATGCGACTTGGGCGTCCAGACAGCCCAATGCCTGCGACACCGTCGACGACAGCCGGCCCCACCAGGGACCATCCGCGCCCGTCTGCTGAACGAGGAGTGGAACAGGATGTCCTACGTAGAGAGACAGCTGACCGAAATAGACCTCCAGCTGGATGATCCATCCAAGGCAGCAGCGACCCGTTGGCAGCCACCACCACCGAACCCCAACGAGCGGCAACAAGACGAATACAGCGACGACGAAGCCACCGTTGAGGAAGCCCGACCGATGGCAAGCCGGGACGAGCCACCAAGGTACGACGACGTGGTACCCCCTCACCGCCACTGCTATCGTCGAGCCGCCAGCGAACCCCGTAGGTTCATCGTGCCCCAAAGGTTCCAGTGGGAGCTAAATCATGGACCCCGAGAGCGCCAACATAGTACACACGGTCCCGAAGATAAAGAGGTAGAAGAGAACGAATAAAGGATTCGACCATTTGTCGAATCACAATAATTACCACCCGAAACTTTTTTCTACTATTCACACGCGCGTTTAGGAAAAAGGGGAAGCAAGTCCTCCCATAATAAGACTAAGGGGTCAACGAAGTAGGGAAAACTATCGTTGGCAAAACCCATCCAGGAGCGCTAGGCTCGAAGACGTTCGCAACGGGGAAAAAGGAGAAGGATGGGATCCGATCCGAGTATTAGTTTTAAGGCTAGGAGTATTCGGGCCGAAAGAAACAAAAGGAAACTACGAAAAAGTGGATTAGAAATTATGAAACACCAAAGCCAAGCCGTCAAATGTAAGAGCCCCCCTTTAGCAGAATCAAAGAAACTTAACAGGAGACGTCCTGGACCGAGCCCAACAGGGACTAGCAGAAAAATAGAAAAGCGCTATAGAAATCAGAGAAATTTAGGTAACGCGGCACAGACCGTAGCAGTAAGCCCTAATAGAGAATAGGCCACGCGGCATAGACCGTAGCAGTAAGCCCTACAACAGAATAGGCGACGCGGGACAGCCCGTTGCAGTAAGCCCTGGTAACAGGTTAGCCATCGGCTAACCGTCGGGGGGAACCATACGCCCAGCATCCCGGGTTCAAGTCCCGGCCCCCGCCCGTTTAGGAACCTCAAAAGAAATGTTAACAAAGGTCGGAAAAGAAAGGAAAACAAAGGGCGGAAGAGAAATGGAAACAAAAGAGGGGGGCTGCAAAGATGAGAAACAAACGGGACGCCCGATACTGCCTTAGCACTAGGTTAGGAATAGCTTAGGTATAACGTTCGAGGATCTTCCTGATCAGTCGGTCCTCGAGCGTAAATAAGTGGGGGGGGGGGGGGGGATGAAGCGCCCAGCCCCGAGGTCTCGAGTCTGGTCTCTTCGGTTATAGCCTAAAAGTATGCAGAGCATAACTCAGTCCCGCGTAGGTACAGATGCGGCTGTCACGCATATGAAAAGTACAGTCAGCATTGCAACGTGCTAAGTCTCAATTGCATAACATTGTCGCAACCATCGACCATCTCGTCCGGTAAAAAGACCATCTCGTCCGGACAAATTCTCCAAGTGGAACGGTCGCGCCTTCCAACTCGCGCTCTATCGTCTTTGACCGCGGCGCTCAGTGCGAGCATTTCTGACCGGCGCGACGCCCCAATCGTGACTAAACGCCGGTGGACCCTTCATCTGGTGACAGCGGTGGGATCACGATCAAGTGGGACTGTGATAATCGAAACCACCCCGTGCGTCAAAAGACTGGAGTGACTAAGTGTAAAGTGAGTGTAGTGATTTTTTTTTTGGTGTGTGCTACGAGTTTTCGTCCGAGCCTTCGAAGCCATCACGACTCACCGACCGAAGATCACATTCAACAACTCGAACGCGTAACACAAAACCAGCTTAGCATCAGAATGAATGAAATGTAGGAATTCCAATAGTGGCCAGAAAGTGTCGTGCACGCGCAGCGCGACTATAGGGCAGCATAAGGTAAACGTTCCAGCATAGGATAAACAAATGTTCGCGATCGAGTTTATATTTCGTTCAAGAATAGCACTAAGTGAAGAATTGCAACCTTGCAGAATTGTTCAAGACATTCTGTCTCGCTCTTACCAATTCGGTAAAGGGTACCAAATCTGTATAAAAGCGACGAAAATTCTGAATAAAATGATCACTTTCACTTGAGATCACTTCGAGAGTAGTTCTTCTGTAGTTGATCAAAAGGAAGGATCCCGTGGAGACCGGCAAGCACTGGATGGTGTGACCCGCTCCGCCTGGATTCAAAGAGGCCGGCAAGTACTGGATGGTACGACCAGCTCCGTCGAATCTTATTCTCGAAAGAAAAATTGCTCCGCTCGGTGGTGATCGTAGGTAAGGTGATCGCGTTGGCACGCAAACGCCACTGCGACCGTCGCTCCTTCGCGCGATAGAACGGTCGCTCCGAAATACAACATGGTGGCTCCAGAGAGGAATTACACAACAGCAAGTTATCGTTACAAGTTATATCAAGTGTTCGGAAGGCATCAATAGAATGCCAACCCGTAAATGTACGGTTCCGGAGTGAAGAGCAGTTTCACCGGTGCAGGAAATCTTAAAAGAAAAAGAATCGTACCGCACGAGGTAACCGAACAAGACGGCCAGACTGTATTAAAGTAATACAACTGTGTGTGAAATATCACCGATTCGGGTAAACGCAGTGTACACCGGATTGAGCTCGTCTAAGAACCCACATCTCGACCGTCAGCACGGCGAGATATTGCCAAAAGGCACCAAGTGTCAGTGTGTGATAGTTAACCGGGGCAGACCCACAGGGCATCGATTCTTGCGGATTCAGCAACGAACAAACTCGTCATCACAGAAGACAACACTACTAGAACCTGCAAGGACGGTTCACAAAGTAATCAAAGTACCCGAACTTGCAAGGACGGTTCAACTCCAAAAGGAGAAACGGTATTGGTAAAACGACCGTTCGAATTCAAACAAATTCAAACCACACCACAAGGTAATCGTATCGTTTCAATATAACGAACAATTTGTCGGCAAAAGCCAAAAAAAACCCTTCCTATTCTGTCGTTTGAATCAGAATAAGAAAAATAACATTCACGATGTCGTACAAATTCGTGATTAATACAGTCGGCAATTGTCGACTGTGTCAGAATCCCGACGATGAAATCGCCAAAATGATCGACTGCTGTGAGTGCGATCGTCTTTTCCACCTAGTATGCGTGAAACTGACACGCAAGCCGACTCGAGAAGAGCACTGGCTTTGCCCAAAGTGTCAGAAGATCTCATATGAATTAAATCGTCTTAAAGACCTAGCCCAGAAAAAGGTCTCAAAAGAAGACGAAGAAAAGGATACAAGTATGTTTGAAACCTTGCTTGAACGCTTGGTATTAGGACTGCAGCAACAAGCTAGAGATCAAACTCAAGAACTTGCAAAGATAGTACAAACTATCACAAAGGGTAACGGTGAACCTTCGCCGATAGAAGTCTTGCTGAACTAACACAACTACCGAAATTCGGTGGCGAGGCTAAAGACTGGCCGAATTTCAAGAGAACGTTCGATGAAACGTCTAGAGAGGGAGCCTTTTCTGATATAAAAAACTTGAATAGACTGAAGCAAGTCTTACACGGCACTGCTTAAAAAAGCGTCCAACAATTAATGATGGAAGCCGAAAATGTGCCGGAGATTCTAAAAAGATTAGGCGAAAGACCTGATCTGGTTTACATGGAGTTACTCAACGATCTCCACAAAATCAGAAAGGATTCAAGAACTGTCATCATAGATATGACAAACGCATTAGAGAATATCGTTAAAAATGTGCACCTAATGGATAAACCAGCATATTTGAACGATCACAGGTTGGTCATGGAACTTACGGCAAAATTACCGCACCCAATTCAGGTTAAACGAGCCGAATACATGACTCAACTTGAATCCTCCTTGGACATCCAAACATTGGATAATTTATGTGAATGGCTTAAGCCATTCGCTAAAACAGCACAAATGCTGAGCACCATTACAATCAATAATCATAAAGGGACGGTAAACTTCCATGAAAAATCGACGGAATATAAACTAAAGAAATCAAATCACGCAAACGCCACTGCGACCATCGCTCCTTCGCGCGATAGAACGGTCGCTCCGAAATACAACAACTCTTAAAACCGCTAAGTATTATGCTGAGCTGGTAAGCGCTAGCACTATAATTGAACCCTGCTTAAATGACGGAGCGAGTACTGCGTAATCAAACGCAAGCGCACATCGACACCCCGGAGCGACAAGCTACAGCTCTTAATTCAACGGAACAAGCGCCGCACGCTGCGCGAAGAGTCAACTACGACCCCAACGTTACTTTGGTGGAGGCCGAGGAATCACTTGACTTGCCGGAAGAGTACTACCTCGAGTTAGAGCAGAAGCGCAAGGAGGTGTTGAAGGATAAGCAGGAACTAGAGGAAAAAGGACAGTGCAAAATGAACTATCAATTCCCCATAGAAATGGCGATGCGGATGGTTCCGGATTTTACCGGATGGCCACAAGAGTTAGATGGGTTTTTTTACCAACTGGATAGTTTGGCAGCAAAGATTCCTGAGGATGGGTCTCAGCAGGAGCTGATACAAGTGGTATTAGCTAAATTGAAAAGTAAAGCGGCTGGACATTTTCGTCGCATAAAAGCCGACACATGGGAGGAGGTTAGGGCTCGCCTTAAACAGGAGTTTGGAGGGAACCGGAAATTAGAATTCGTAGCCCATCAGGCCGAGTCGTTAGTGCAGGGGAGATACGAGGATTTCCGGTCATATAAGGACAGGGTACTGGACCTTTGGGACCAGCTTGAGGAGTACAAGGATGAAGAAAGCTTCTCACACTTTTGGAGCAAGAGGAGATAGAGTTTGATGAAGATATGGAAAGACACAAGAGGGGGGGGGGGGGAGGGGGAGGGGAGTAACACATTGTCGACCCAGAAAGTTTACCTCCGCCTCCTCCGCCGTGCTGCGTGGTGAAGCGCCCAGCCCCGAGGTCTCGAGTCTGGTCTCTTCGGTTATAGCCTAAAAGTATGCAGAGCATAACTCAGTCCCTCGTAGGTACAGTTGCGGCTGTAACGCATATGAAATGTACAGTCAGCATTGTAACGCGCTCAGTCCCAATTGCATAACATTGTCGCAAACCATGTCAAGGTGTCGTATGTCGAGTCAGGGTTTTGGCTGTTGATGTTTTCCAGATGTCGGTGCAAGGCATCGTGTGAGGTAAGGCCAACCTCACCGAGGGTCAGGTTGCGCACCAATGTTTGGACCTTTCTCCCAAAACAGTCATAACTTTCTCTTGACGTTCGAACACGATGCACCACACCGAACCTCAAGTGGTTGTAACTTTCTCGCGACATGTTGCAACAATGTATGCACGGACTCAGCCGAAATGTTAGATGCGCGGACTCAGCGGAAACATGTGCGCGCGGTTGCACTGTTTCCCACGATACAGAACTCGGCGACAACGGGGCGGAGAAGGGTGGCTTCCCCGCCAAGAACTTTTAGAGTATAAATAGGTTAAGCTAGCTTCTAATAAAGGTCAGTTGGAACTTGTGAGTCGACCGTGTCCGGCGTACTTTTTCTTAACCATTTCCCTTACAGCCTCGAATCCGAAAGTCTTAGGCGTTTGCTCTTGCTCTGGGTCCCACCCGCGGTAACCCTTGCTAGACACCAAACAACCCCTGATAAGACCATTTCGTCCGGACAAATTCGCCCAGTGGAACGGTCGCGCCTTCCAACTACCGCTCTATCGTCTTTGGCCGCGGCGCTCAGTGTGAGCCTTTTCTGACCGGCGCGACGCCCCCGATCGCGACTAAACGCCGGTAGACCCTTCATCTGGTGACAGCGGTGGGATCACGGTCAATCGGGACTGTGATAATCGAAACCACCCCGTGCGTCAAAAGACTAGAGTGTATAGTGCAAAGTAAGTGCAGTGATTTTTTTTTGAATAGTGTGTGCTTAGTGAAACTGCAGTTTATTGCCGAACGGCGAAGCCACCAACACTTACCGCACCAAGCAGACGCGTGATTTTTTTTTGTGAAAGCAGACACTTAGTGCAGCGGTGACGCAGCAAAGACACTCGGACCCCAACACCTCGGCAAGCAAGATAACTCTAAATGCTAAACGCTATGGTAGTCATCGGGTGGTAAGTGCTAACACATTAAGGTTTCAATGACGGATCGAGTCTTGCGCAGCCAGACGCAACCGAACCCAGCTTCCACTCCTAACCCGTCGGAAGAGGCGACTCACGCGGCACGAAGGAGAGTTAACTACGACCTCAACCTTACGTTGGTGGAGGCCGAAGAGTCACTGGACTTGCCAAAGGAGTATTACCTCGAATTGGAGCAAAAGCGTGAGGAGGTGCTGAAGAACAAACAAGAATTTGATTTCGAATCAAGGGAACCTTTCACAATGGAGTATCAGTTTCCCATTGAGATGGCAATGAGGGTGGTTCCGGACTTTTCCGGACGGCCACAGGAGTTGGACGGATTTTTGTACCAGCTTGATAGCCTGGCAGCATCAATCCCTGAAGATGGGCCCCAGCAAGGGCTGATTCAAGTCGTATTAGCCAAATTAAAAGGGAGAGCGGCTGGGCACTTTCGCCGTATAAAAGCGGACACTTGGGAAGAAGTCAGGTCGCGCCTCAAACATGAATTCGGAGGCAACCTGAAACTGGAATGCGTGGCCCATCAGGCCGAGACTTTGGCACAAGGTAGATACGAGGATTTTCGGTCGTACAAGGACCGGGTGCTGGACCTTTGGGACCAGCTGGAAGAGTGCACAGCCGAAGGAGAAGGATACCCTCCGCGGCTTTTCAGACGCCATGTCACATCAGGACTGGCAGACGAGGCATTAAGAGCAGTGGCGCGGAGTCACAAGGAGCTAGATATAAAGGAACTTCTTGCGCTTTTGGAAGAAGAATACGAAGAGATTGAATTCGATGAGGACATGGGAAGAAATAAGAGGGGGTTCACGCCTAAGGGACCACCCGCACGGAATCCGTATCGAGACTCGCCGGTTCGACGCGAAAGCAACCACCATCCAGTGAGACGGGTGAGTTTCTCTGAATCCGACAGGCGATCGCACGAAGGACGTAACCAAGGGTACCAGCAAACACAAAGGTACCGATCAGACAGCAGAGAAAGAGGGCGTGACCCGAGATCGGATAATTATGTCAGGGACGACAATAGAAGGGGTAGTTATGACAGGAGATGGAAGGATCATGGCCAAACGCAATACACACCGCCAAGCCCCGGCGCAGGGCGACGGTACACAGGTCCGTACCGAGGAAACTGGTCAAAAAACTAGGAAACCGGAGCCCCAGTAAAAAGATAGAGGGAAAAGGGACCCGGAACAGTGGTACGCCACGCAAGATTTTCACCCACCACTTGGGGATGGTGAGGTTCCCTCTACAATGCTCAGAGACTGGGCACATTACAGTGAAGGTAGACACCGAAAAGGGTGATCCAGCGGTGGTTGAGTTCCTGGTAGATACAGGCGCCACCATAAATCTGTTAAGGTGGAAGGATGCCATGAGAATGGGCATGAAGGGAATAAACGCCACCGAAATCACAAAATTGTCGGGTATTAGTGGCCGCTCGATAGAAACGCTCGGAACATGCCAGATGCACTTGAATATAGGTGGAGACCGGTATCCCGCGAAATTCTATGTGGTAGCAGAATTGATGCTGCCCGGATTATTAGGCGCGGATTTCTTAGACAGGTACGCAGCTCAAATTGATTACCGAGATCGTCGGGTAACATTACACCCCGAGGGCTCGAGAGAAAGAGATAGAGAAGAGGTAACCAGGGTGAATCATACGGAGAAATCACCTCCAGAAATAGCGACTATACAAACAGAGGCCCCAACCTCAAATAAGTGGGGGGGCAACCCAGTGATGATGAGCATAGGAAACGAGGACTACCACGAGAGGGAGGAGCAGGAAGAATGGTATCAAGAAACCAACCTGGACTCCGGCCTCGACTATGACGTGGTAGAGTACCGTAGCGCCCAGAGAGTCTCGGGGCCAGACAGGGCTGTAAAGCTCAGGGAAATTTTAAAGGTGCCCGCCAAAGAACAGGAGATCACGCGGATTGTGGAGCAATTCAGCGATGTATTTTTCCTAGAAGGTGACAAGTTCGCTTGCACCAACGCAGCAGTGCATGAAATAGAGACAACGCACAACACTCCGATTGTTAAGCGGCAGTATCGATTCCCGGAAATCACGAAACAACAGGTACGGGAGCAAGTGGAGGAAATGCATAAATTGGGCATAATTCGTCACAGCACCAGCCCGTGGAACGCGCCGGTGCTCTGTATCCCGAAGAAGACAGTGGATGCACAGGGAAATAAGCGGTATCGAATCGTGGTCGATTTTCGTGAACTGAACCTCATCACGAAACCTTTCGTTTACCCGATTCCGCTGATACCGGAGATTTTGGATACATTGGGGGTTAGTAAATACTTTTCCACTTTGGATCTAAAGTCCGGATTTTATCAGGTACCGATACACCCAAGGGACGCACCAAAAACGGCATTTTCCACTCCTACCGGACATTACGAATTCACTCGAATACCCATGGGACTGAAAAACAGCCCGTCCACGTTTCAGCGGTTGATGAACACCGTACTGTACGAGATACCCGGAGTAAGAGCTGTTGTCTACTTAGACGATATAATAGTTTTTGGCAGGACAGTCGCGGAGCACAATGAGCACCTGAAACTAGTACTAGTAGGGTTGCGCAAACATAATCTCCGACTGGAACCCCTGAAGTGCCAAGTTTTGCGCCAAGAGATAGAATATCTAGGCCACCACATCGACGCACATGGAGTGAAACCGCTGAAGGAAAGTGTGAAGAAGATAGCCGATCTGAAACCACCGACAACAGTGCGGCAGGTCAGGTCCGTGCTGGGAACGGTCAACTTTTACGCCAAGTTCATACCGAACGTGGCACACATGCGCAAGCCGTTGAACGACCTGCTGAAAAAGGGGGTCAAGTTCAGCTGGACCGACGAGTGTCAGCGGGCCTTCGAGGGCCTCAATGCCGCCTTGGTAAGCGAGCCGCTGTTGATAAGGCCAAATTACGCTGACACGTTCGTTCTGACGACCGACGCCAGCCAGTATGCCATCGGGGCAGTGCTGTCGAATGAAAAAACGATGGACCAGCCAATTGCATTCGCCAGTAGAGGCGTAATTGGAGCGGAAGAACGCTACCACACAATCGAGAAAGAATTGCTCGCCATTGTATGGGCGGCAGATTATTTCCGTCATTATGTTTATGGTCAGCGGTTTATCATTTACACTGACCACCAGCCCCTTGTTTCCATGTGGCGGTTAAAAGAGACGTCATCTACCTTGACCAGGTTACGTCTTAAGCTGCAGGGGGTAGATTGTGACATCAGGTATAAACAGGGTCGTGAGAACGTGGTAGCCGATTTTTTGTCACGCTTGCCGGCGGATCCGTCCAAGGCAGAGATTGCGGGGAAAATCCCCATAGTCGCTATGATCACTCGGTTGCAGGCCAAAAAGGCTCAAGCGGAGGCGGTGCCAAAGACCGTCGAAAGAGAGGAACCGAACCGCGGAGAATTAGCCCACGTGGAGGAGTTGATGAACCTCCCCACGGACATAAGTAAAGAGGAGGACCCGGCAGCGCAAGAACTATATGATGAGTTCGAGCAGGCTAAAACAAATAATGAAATAGATGTACAAAAAATTAAGCTGCTGCGGAGCATCGAAGCGGATTCCTCTTCGTATCGATTGGCGATTTTCAACAGCCGGACTATCAACAGCGAGATTTTACGTTTTTGGACCCCGCCCCACGGATTGAAAGATTACACCTCAGAATCCGTGGTGCACATACCAGAGGCGAAGATCGCCGGGGTTATCTTGGAGGGGAAAAGCAACTCACTCGTCGATAGTAAGCTTTTCCTCACGAGACTTTCAAAGTGTCTCAGCATGATTCCTTTTGCGGAACAGGAGTTACCTATCCTGTCATTCCGACGAATCAAGCAAATGGAGGTATTGGAGATGATCCAATTTTTAGGGAAGCAGCGGGGAGTTTGCTTCTCTCTGTATAACGCAAGCTCGGACCGAATTGAGGTCGAGACGAAGGACGTGCCAGCGTTACTGAAGGAGTTTCACGATGCACCTTTAGGGGGGCATGTTGGCGCTAAGCGTATGCGCAAGAAATTGGCCGCTATTTACAGCTGGAAAGACATGAGACACGACATCGAGGAGTATGTGGCAAAATGTGAATCGTGCCAGAAGAATAAAATCTGCCGGTTCAATAAAATTCCCATGAAAATAACCACCACGGCCGGGGCGCCGTTTGAAAAGGTGTTTATGGATATTGTAGTGCTACCCGAGACGGAAAGAGGAAACCGTTACGGACTAGTGATCCAGGACGATCTCACGCGTTATTTAATTGTGGCACCGCTGGAGAACCAGGAAGCCACCACTGTCGCGGAGGCTTTTGTAAAGCATGTAATATGCATGTTTGAGGTCCCTGAGGAATTGGTCACCGACCAGGGGACGAATTTTATGAGCCAGGTCATGATCAGCGTATGTAAGCTGCTCAAGATTAAGAAGATAAACACCAGTGCCTACCACCCACAAGCTAATCTGGTCGAGCGAGCCAACCGGGAATTAAAAACATATCTCAGACAGTATGTGGTAGGGGACCCATACACGTGGGATCAGCACATCCCATATTTTTGTTTCGAGTTCAACACTACGGTGAACTCGTCGACAGGATTCACTCCGTTCGAGCTGATGTACGGACGTGAACCCCAACTACCCACGACATTTTACAAACAGGAAAATCATGAAGCCAGCTACCACACGTACGCGGACGAGTTGCGTAAGGTTTTCCGACACATCCACGACGTTGCGAGGGATAACCTTAGGCGGACCAAAGAAAGGCGCAAGGTGTCCTACGATAAGAATGCACGAGAGTGGAGTCCCATGTGGGGGGACAAGATTTTGGTCCAAGCCAACCCGATGGGGGTGGGGCAAAAACTCCAAAGCACATGGAGAGGACCGTACACAGTGATAGATATTCCGAGCGAGCAGACAGTGGTGATAAAGAACGGACGCCGGTTAGAGCGGGTCCATGTAAACCGAGTAAAGAGGTATCTGGAGTAAGTAGCGATCCCAGTACCTCTGACTGATCAAGATTAAGGAAATGAAACAAAACGGCAAAAAGGCTTAATGCGTTAACGAAGGGGCAGACAGAGAACCCCATAAGGAAAAACACACGTTATATGAATCGAGTACCCGTTGCGAATGATAGGATAGTTTGAGTAACAATAAGGTAATTAATGCATGAATACGCGTGGTTTCAAAATGATAGGGTATTTTACTTCGGGACTGTGGTTATGGCGGTGGTGCCGCCGAGACTACATATGGATTCGGTGGGGATGACATTCATCAAAAGAGGCGAGATCGACATCAACGTGGACCAGGACTTCAAGGAGACGGAACGGGGGGGTGGACTACCTTCGTACCGTCATGACGCTGCACGAACGGCAGTGCCGAAAGCTGATGGAAATCATGCGCCACGACCGCTGCGAGTTAATCACATCCATGCTGACCAGGGGTGTAAGAGAGTACGGCGAACGCCTGGATTATCTAAGGAGCTTCTTCCCCGCACGCCAAGCGCGGGGACTTTTAACGTATCTCGGAGTGATGGACGGGGACGACAGAGTACGAGTGGATACAGAGGTGGCATCGATGCAGCTAAACGAGGAGAGACTAAGAGACGCCTATTCCCGCCAAACAGAGGTGGTAGAGAGACTGTACAAAGAAATCTCTAAGGCTACCCATCGGGTGTATGACACCATGAGACAAGCGGAAAATACGGAAATGAGAATTCGCGAAAAGGTTGAGGCGGGCTTGAATCTCACAGCGCAAGCCGAACGCACGCTACGAATAGACCAGAGTCTGGTGGAAATTGGGATCTGGGTTACGAACATGCTGCAACAGCTACACCGGGCTACTGCATACATACCTTCGACTGTTCACGCAGGAACAGGTGTCAATCGCGGATATTGCAGAAGTAATCAGTCCTACCACTTTGATGAACCAACTCCGGCAACAAACGGAAACGCTTCCCGCACGAACTAAACTGCCAGCGACACGTACGGGCGAGCTGTTACCCGAAATACTCAATATGGTAACCATTGTAAGGAAGGTCACGCCGGCGCGTATGGTCAGGCTAACCCTTCGAGTGCCCCTCGTCGAAGAAACATGGTATAACGCCATGCGGGTTACGGTTGACCCTCTGCTTCAAGAGACAACCATCACCACCATTACGCCACTCGAAACGATTATCCTGGCTGACCTTCAGACCGACATGGGTTACATCATGACCGAGCAGGACTTTGGGACATGCGCAATATCAGGACGGGTTAGAATATGCGAAGTACCAGAACCAAGAAAGTACCTACCGCAAGAGGATAAATGTTTGACAAATATTTATTATCACAATTCCACCCGATCCTGCATCGTGAAGATCGCACAGGCCACCCATACGATATGGATTCAAACGCATGTGCCGAACACATGGTTTTATGTCGCACCGACGCCTACCACAGCGATTATTACGTACGAAAACAACGGCACCGAACGCAGGGAACTGTCAGGTAGCGGACGGATACACCTAGAACCCGGAGCCGCGTTGAGGACGAACAATGTAGAGATTCCGCACGAGATGCGATTGGAACTGCCTGCAACTTTTGGTCATTTTGACCTCTCGTGGAACGAAACCGCCGATTTCGAAGTACCCGATTATGCGACAAGCACCATACCGAAGGTGGGAAACTTTTCGGCGCCCTACTTGTCCCAGGAAGTGTTACAGTCAGCGGCGGTGGACATAGCCGAGCTCAAGAAACACGAGCCGGTACTGCATCGCGTTCTAAAAGCACCAGGCCGACACCCGTACGCAACCATAATGTTTTTGTTTGGAGTTGCAATTTTGGCCATCATAATAACCCGGGTGCAGTTGGGCCTGCATTGGCAAATAGGCGTGTCCGCAACGCACCAACGCCATGAGGAATGCAAAAAGGAAAGCGTCGGGGACCACCCGGAAATCATGGTGGAAACACATATGGTCGACCCGGAATGCTTACCTCCGCCTCCTCCACCCTGCAATGATGCATAAAAAACCCCATTATCCACGAAGTATAAATAGGGACGGGGCGAGCATGGGTGGACATCAATCGTTAAAATGTCTCTGAGAATTAACATCGCTGCCGCCATCGTCGTCGTTTACTGGATCCTGAGGAACGTCGCCAGAAGTGTGTTCTACCTCGGCTGGAGATGCCTACCAGCCCTGCAGATCGAGATCCAGGCTCACGAGTGGAAGAGACGGTTCGATCTGGCCGTGGTCGGCCTAGGATGCGACTTGGGCGTCCAGACAGCCCAACGCCTGCGACACCGTCGACGACAGCCGGCCCCACCAGGGACGCTCCGCGCCCGTCTGCTGAACGAGGAGTGGAACCGGATGTCCTATGTGGAGAGAGAGCTGGCCGCAATAGACCTACAGCCTGACGATCCATCCGAGGCAGCAGCAACCCGTTGGCAGCCACCACCACCGAATCCCAACGAGCGGCAACAAGACGAATACAGCGACGACGAAGCCACCGTTGATGAAGCCCGACCGATGGCGAACCGGGACGAGCCACCAAGGTACGACGACGTAGTACCCCCTCACCGCCCCTGCTATCGCCGAGCCGCCAGTGAACCCCGAAGGTTCATCGTGCCCCAAAGGTTCCAGTGGGAGCTAAATCATGGACCCCGAGAGCGCCAACATAGTACACACGGTCCCGAAGATGAAGAGGTAGAAGAGGACGAATAAAGGATTCGACCATTTGTCGAATCACAATAATTACCACCCGAAACTTTTTTCTACTATTCACACGCGCGTTTAGGAAAAAGGGGAAGCAAGTCCTCCCATAATAAGACTAAGGGGTCAACGAAGTAGGGAAAACTATCGTTGGCAAAACCCATCCAGGAGCGCTAGGCTCGAAGACGTTCGCAACGGGGAAGAAGGAAAAGGATGGGATCCGATCCGAGTATTAGTTTTAAGGCTAGGAGTATTCGGGCCGAAAGAAACAAAAGGAAACTACGAAAAAGTGGATTAGAAATTATGAAACAGCAAAGCCAAGCCGTCAAATGTAAGAGCCCCCCTTTAGCAGAATCAAAGAAACTTAACAGGAGACGTCCTGGACCGAGCCCAACAGGGACTAGCAGAAAAAATAGAGAAGCGCTACAGAAATCAGAGAAATTTAGGCAACACGGCACAGACCGTAGCAGTAAGCCCTAATAGAGAATAGGCAACACGGTACAGACCGTAGCAATAAGCCCTAATAGAGAATAGGCCACGCGGCATAGACCGTAGCAGTAAGCCCTATAATAGGTCAGGCGACGCGGGACAGCCCGTTGCAGTAAGCCCTGATAACAGGTTAGCCATCGGCACGTCGGGGGGAACCATACGCCCAGCATCTCGGGTTCAAGTCCCGGCCCCCGCCCGATTAGGAACCTCAAAAGCGGAGACTGTGGCGGTCATGCACAATAAACTTGCATGCCACCCAAAGCGCTGGCATACCACACACGATTCTTGCATGCCACTCACCAAACCCAAGTTGGCCGCGCACCCAGCGCATCATGTGTCACCATCAGACCACCCCTGAAAGTGGGTCAGAGCCAAATCGCGGACCGATGTTTGATGACACAATACCCGGACATTTGGGACAGGCCGGGTTCCGGCTTACAAACATGCTGCGTAAGCCGAAACCCGTACACATCGCTGCGACCCTGCATCGGGGTACTGGCGCACAACATGCGCGCGCCAGACGCGGTAAACATACGCGCAGACCGATGGACCACCCAGATGAGGGGAAAGCAAGGCGTGGCCAGAATTATGCCAATTAGGACACCAACTCCAGTTGTCTCCCTTTAATTATGTAACTGCTTTAACTTTAAGAACTAACCATATAAATACCGTATGTAACGAATAAACTGGGAGGCAGACCCTTTTTGACACATCACGGCCACGACGCTGACCGTGAGCTAAAGGTACTCATTGCGCGTTGTTGTGAATTGGGCTATGCCCGTTACTTGAAAGAAAGAGTGTTGTCCGCCCGTCGTCCGAAGTTCTGTCCTCCCGTCACATGGCGACCGTGACAGTCGCGACTAGCGATCTAAGTGTCGTGACAGTGGCACGAACAGTGCTAAAAGTGAACGCAAATCAGGCAACATGGAGAAAGTGATGCGAAATGAGGCAGTGAGAGAACTCATCAACGAACGATTGCACGAAGCACGCTGCAATGCAAGTATACTGCGCGGAAAATCGAGAGTGAAACTAGCCAAACTGGAAGCTATGCTCAACGAACGCGCATACCTCCGATACGCGAATCTACTGATGACGCTCAGCGTTATCAACAGGCTACTGGCAGAAATCGACGTGAAACTAGAACTATCCAACGCAGGTGTACTGTGAGTAAATCAACACAGCGAAAATTGTGGAAAAGTGCGGTATAAGGTTCCAACCGCGGAAGCAACGCCAACGTGCCTAACTCAGATGAACAAAAACACTTATAATCAAATCGCCAAGTGAACAGCTTCAAAATGGGTGCATCCAGCTCGAAAAAAACGGAAGTGACCGGGGACTCTCAAGTCACCATCGTTAACAACCTAGAGCAGCATAAAATCAAATTAGAGAACCAAGAGATCCTATGGATAGTGGCGATTATGACGTTAGTGCTGCTGGTGTTAAAACTGCACGAGAAGTACACCCGGTACCAGAGGAATACGGCGCTGAAGGTAGCAAGGTCGGTTGCTGCTGGACTGAGTACCGTTTAAACCACCAGAGGACTGATGGAACGAGACAACGCCCATGGAAGAAAGTTCTGTCCTCCCGTCACACCTTCTTCCTCCTATACGGACCTCCGTCTATAATGAAAAAGGATATGGGAACCGAATACAGGAACGAAGTTTTCAAAGAAATGAATGCTCTGCTTACAATTAAGCATAAATTTTCTACAGCATACCATCCGGAAACGATTGGAAGCTTAGAACGCAATCATAGATGTCTAAATGAGTACTTAAGAAATTTTGTAAACCAACAGCACAACGACTGGGATTCGTGGCTACCTTTTTATGCATTTTGTTACAACACCACACCGCATACCGAACACAACTACAGCCCGTTCGAGTTAATATTTGGGAAACCTTTTGAACCCCCAAGTAAACTCACTGCCTCCATAGATCCGGTGTACAATACCGAATCCTACCTAGCCGAGTTTAAGTACAAGATTCAGGCGGCAAGTAGCAGAGCCAGAGAACTACTGGACAAAGCTAAGGAAAATAGAATAAAAAAAGCGGATAAAACAAAACAGATTCAGATAACTTCAGGTGACTCGGTTTACTTAACAATCGAGAATAGAAGAAAATTAGACCCGGTCTACGCAGGATCATATAAGGTAATCGAAATCAAACACCCTAACGTTACAATTCAGAATACAGACACGAATGAAATTCAGGTCGTTCATAAGAATAGGTTAATAAAATAAGAGGTTTATTCCCCACGTTTGAAATCCAAAATATGTTAAAGAGGCAATTGGAGCTTGGAAGAGACAAAATGTTCTCCTGCCATTACCGAGCCCAAGTTCGCCGCGCACCCAGCGCATCAAGTGTCACCAACGGACCACCCCGGAAAACCGGGCCAAGATCAAATTTGGGTCAGACCAATGTTTGGTGACACAAGACCCGGACATTTGTGGAAGGTCAGAAGTTCTTGCGGAATTTGAAACCCGACAGAACGCGGAACAGTAACGCGGGTTCCGGTTTACAAACATGCTGCGTAAACTGAAACCCATAAACATTACGGCGACTGTCCACCAGGGTTCACGCGCACGCATGTGCGCGCCAGATGTAAACAATTGCACCGACCAAGTGACCACCCGAATGTGTGAAAGCGAGGCGTGGTCAAGTTATGCAAATTAGGTCACCAACTCCAGTTGTCTCCCTCTAAATATGTAACTACTCTAACTTTAAGAAATAACCCTATAAATAAGGAAATGTTACAATAAACGCGAACTCGCTGAAGAGATGCTCGTGACTCGAGAGTCACTCGCGGAACCTATTAGACACTAGATCCTTCACGTGCTAAAGTTATTACGTCTTGGGCTATGCCCTATCATTCGAAAAGTCCGCCGTGTTGAATCCTCGACCGTCCGTACCATTCGCGCCCCTCGATGACGAAAGTAGCAAGGGAAGCTGCTACACCTATATCTCGGCTAGAGATGCATACCAGCCCTACAGATCGAAATCAAGGCCCACGAATGGAAGCGACGGTTCGATCTAACCGTGGTCGGCCTAGGTTGCCACTTGGGCATCCAGACGGCCAAACGCCTGTTACACCGTCGACGACAGCCGGCGCCACCAGGGACCCTCCGCGCCCGCCTATTGAACGAGGAGTGGAACCGGATGACCTGGATGGAGAGAGAGCTGGCCGCAATAGACCTACAGCCAGACGAGCCATCCGAAGCAGCAGCAACCCGTTGGCAGCCACCACCACCGAACCCCAACGAGCAGCAACAGGATGAGTACAGTGACGCAGAAGGGTCCGATAACGAAGCCCGACCGATGGAGAGCCGGGACGAGCCACCAAGGTACGACGACGTGGTACCCCCTCACCGCCACTGCTATCGCCGAGCCGCCAGCGAACCCCGTAGGTTCATCGTGCCCCAAAGGTTCCAGTGGGAGCTGAATCATGGACCCCGAGAGCGCCAACATATTCCACACGGTCCCGAAGAAGAGGTAGAAGAGGACGAATAAAGGATTCGACCATCCGTCGAATCACAGTGATTACCACCCGAAACTTTTCTTTTGATTTGATATTTAGCTTACAAAAAAATTCACACGGGCGTTTAGGAAAAAGGGGAAGCAAGTCCTCCCATAAAAAGACTAAGGGGTCAACGAAGTAGGGAAAACTGTCGTTGCTAGCAAAACCCATCCAGGAGCGCTAGGCTCGAAGACGTTCGCAACGGGGAAAAAGGAGAAGGATGGGATCTGATCCGAGTATTCGTTTTAAGGCTAGGAGTATTCGGGCCGAAAGAAACAAAAGGAAACTACGAAAAAGTGGATTAGAAATCACGAAACGCCAAAGCCAAAGCCATCGAATGTAAGAGCCCCCCTTTAGCAGAATCAAAGAAACTTAACAGGAGACGTCCTGGACCGAGCCCAACAGGGACTAGCAGAAACATAGAACAGCGCTATAGAAATCAGTTCCGCGCAAAGACACGAAATTTAGGCAACGCGGCACAGACCATAGCAGTAAGCCCTAATAGAGAATAGGCCACGTGGCACAGACCGTAGCAGTAAGCCCTACAAAAGAATAGGCTACATGGGACTGCCCGTAGCAATAAGCCCTATAATAGGTCAGGCGACGCGGGACAGCCCGTTGCAGTAAGCCCTGGTAACAGGTTAGCCATCGGCACGTCGGGGGGAACCATACGCCCAGCATCCCGGATTCAAGTCCCGGCCCCCGCCCGATTAGGAACCTCAAAAAAAATGTTAACAAAGGTCGGAAGAGAAAGGTAAACAAAGGTAGAAAAAGAAATGTAAACAAAGGATGCTACAACAAAAGGAGGGTGGCTGCAAAGCTACGAAACAAACGGGACGCCCGATACTGCCTTAGCACTTAGGTTAGGAATAGCTTAGGTATAACGTTCGAGGATCTTCCTGATCAGTCGGTCCTCGAGCGCAAATAAGGGGGGGGGGGGGGGTTTCCCACGATCCAGAACTCGGCGACAACGGGGCGGAGAAGGGTGGCTTCCCCGCCAAGAACTTTTAGAGTATAAATAGGCTAAGCTAGAATCTAATAAACGTCAGTTGGAACTTGTGAGTCGACCGTGTCCGGCGTACTTTACTTAACCATTTCTCTTACAGCCTCGTATCCGAAAGTCTTGGACGTTTGCTCTTGCTCTGGGCCCCACCCGCGGTAACCCTTGCTCGACACCAAACGATCCCCTAAAAAAAGACCATTTCGTCCGGACCAATCCTCCAAGTGGAACGGTCGCGCCTTCCAACTCGCGCTCTATCGTCTTAGACCGCGGCGCTCAGTGCGAGCATTTCTGACCGGCGCGACGCCCCAATCGCGACTAAACGCCGGTGGACCCTTCACTATCATATCAGAAATTCGAGTGACATGCCAAGAATGGAAATGTATTAAGGATTTCAGAAGGAAAAACACAACAACAAAGGCACCGTTGCTACATTTACACCCTCGTCAGTTGGCACCCAATAAAAGGGAATGATAGTTACCGCCAACCGAGAAGGTTTATCGCCAACACCGAATGTTTATGTTTATCGCAAACAGATAGCGATCCACTCGCTGCGCATCTCACCATCCTGATTATTTACAACCCGCATCCGCTGAACTTTTGCTGATCGCTGCACATTGCGGAACGATGGACATCGCGGACGACCGCCAACGGATCGATCGGCCATCGATCGCGTACGTTTAGTCTTGTTCCAGCTTCTAGAGAATAAAGTTCGATTTTTTTATAAAGGTCACTCTGACCGAAAATCGATAATTTGAATGAAAACCAAAACATGATCAGCCACTTGACGGCAGCGCCGCTAGCGCTCGGCGTCGCCCATACACCAGGGAGCCGATGCCTTACAGCGCAAAAAACAAGCTTGCAGGCTAAAGTGCGCTGATCCAGCAAATCATACCCTTGTCACCTTTGTCACCAACACTCTCCAACTGTAACATTCTATATAATTGAACCATAGCTTAAGAACTAACTCCAAACCCGTATAAAAACAGCTAAATTTGAAATAAAGTCGGATACCGGATTTTACACAATTATTCCAATTTTCGGCATAATTTTCTGTGCCTTTTGATTTTAAAACTAATGATTTAGAACGAAAGAAATCGGAACGAATAAAGATCCACGATGTCGTCGTGATAGAGAAAGAAATGTAAGGTTGATGAAAATTAAAACTAGCGAAGGAATTTCTCGAAGTGGTGCGACATGCGTAGCACCCTATTGACAGAGAAGGCTATGCAATGCAGCGCATCAACAATATTGAGGCGATAAAAGTTATCTTCAATAATTAGTCTATGTTTTTGAACTCGGTCCCGAAAATTCACCCAACGCACCACCACCCGACACGTCGATGTCGTTGATAGGCGTTGACGCAGCATACACCGCGCCACCCAAGCCCTCAATCAATAGCGAACCAATGCGTCGAGTGACGAAGGTACGAAATGCTGGCACAGCGCATAGCGAAACGC